>NW_010325440.1:15843-25649 GCF_000700745.2 Antrostomus carolinensis | reverse complement strand
CAGCAAACAACGTTTTTGCTTCTCAGAAAAGAAAAAAGCAAAGCAAAACCAACCCTGAACTCCTAGGCACTCTTGGAAAGTGAAACCATAAGTTTCTCTCCATGACCCATTTGTTCGAAGCCACAGACTGTGCATGCGTGATTTTTGTTATTGTCATTCTCAGCTTTAGGACTACACGCGTTTTATGGTAGGTGAGTATCTGTATCTTTTACAGGGTGTGTTAAATATGCAGTTATACTGCTAAATGTTTCAAATGTATCAAGACGTGGCCAGGACTTTGCCTACCAAGCTTCATTTTGCCAGTGGAGCTCCTGCTTTGGGAGGCTGGAGTGCCACAGCTCCTGCTTCTACCCCTCTGGAGCTATTATTCTTAGTGCCTGGAGGACGAGTCTCCAGGACAGATACCAAGCACACTTGCAGAGGCTGCTGCTATAAACAAGAAATCATCAAAGCATACAAGTCTCTGTCTTCAGTACCTCTTCCTGGATTACTGTGGTCCTTTCCGTACATCCTCGTTGTTTTCTAGTTATCTTCCCTTCAAAATATGAAAGAGCTGCTGACAAGGATCTCTGTACTTCCTGCCCTAACCTTTTTATCTTTCAATTCTCCAAATCCCTTTAGTAGTTTTTCAATCTTTTTCATCAGATTCAAAAACCTGTCTTCACATTGTCTAGGCTACCTGTAATATGATCTGTATATCTCTCTTTTAATTTGCTTGAAAATTCTATTTCTTTCTGACTTTCCATTTTCCTCCTCGTCCTTTCACCCTGCTCCTCTCTGCATCTGCTTTTTCCACATTTAGTTTCAGACTTTCTTTCTCATCAGAACCCATTTTTTGTACTGATCAGTGGGATATCATCTCTTCCCCTTGAAGTTTTTCCTTTAATTGATCCCTTGTGTAGTTAACTGAGAGTTTGCTACGGTTCTCCAGTTACAGCTATTTGTATTGTGGGCTCCTTACAAACCCTGTTCTCTGGGGAAAGTACTGGCTTTCCTTTCTGGGTTTAATGCTGATTTGGCTGCAAGTTACTTAAGGGAAGAGGTCTTTGGGAGACTGAAGTTCAGCCGTAGGGAGAAAAAAGGATTGGACTGTGTTGAAATATAAACAGAATGGTGGAATTTCCCAGCATTTTCCATGGGCTACTGGTTGGACCAAGGGCTAAATGTTTGAAGTAATTCTAATAATATTGTCCACTCACCAAGAGCGTGTGCCTCAGCCAGATGCACATTGGTTCCTCTTGAAAAGCCTCAAGTAATTGTGCTGGAGAAGAGCTTTGTTTTAGTTTGAACTTTTAACACTGTGGGGTTGGGAAGCAAAAGCCATCTTTTAGAAAATTGGCTGATTGCTTTCCTTTGCTGAGGAAATCAATGGTATTTTAAAAGGAAACTGTGCTGAACATAGGTGTTGCAGCCTGAGTCTCTCTTTTTCGCTTGAGTTGCCACAGCAACGTAAAATTTCCTTTCCCCCACATTAACTTCCCTAAAATATACTTCACAAATTGTCTTTCGAAAAAAAAAAAGGCCTTATATCATGCTGACAAATTGTGCTGTTTGCTCTCTTAGTATTTGGTTTTCTGTGGAGTTAGGATTATTAGAGCAAAGCTACCTGATGCGCAGAGAACACAGCTTTTACAAATTCAACCTTAAGTAAAAGGATGGAATGAAAAGCTGAAGCTGAATTAGCTACTGTCTCTAGACAGGCTGGAGGCCCAGCAAAACCTCTCTGAACAGTCTGGCGGTGCTCCTTAGGGTCTGGTGTCACTGTGGCTTAGACAGCCTGCCTATTCCCAGCATTCAGAAGACAAGCCATGAACTATTGGATGTATTATTAGGGGATATGCAGCAGCTTTCAGAAGGGTTTCTTTCATGCTTTTCTCTCACACCTTTGCAGTGTGAGAGAGCGGTAACAGTTTGAGCAGGCTTTGAATTAAATATCAAGTGTATACACGTTATCCTGTGAGAGAAAGTATATTTTAAAATATCAGGGTGAAAATGAATTTCTTTTAGCCATCCTCTGTTGAAGGAGTTTTTGGGCTTAGAGTAGCTGTTAAAATAATTTTTATTTGTAAGTTTTCAGAATAGATTTACAAGAGAAATAGTCCCATTTTGTTGGGGAAAAAAAAATAATCCATGTCTGTCAATAGTGTCACGTTTACCAGCACTGCTCTTTCCAGTACCTCTCATCATGGGATGCATTGCGAGAGGTGAGAATAATTCTACACCTTGCTAGCTGATGTTGCAGATTTAGCAGTGATGGCTGCACTCCACAGCGTTAAGGTTTAACTGCAATCACATATGCTCATGTACCTTGAAAAGGCAATGGTTTTTTATTATTTAAATGGACTGGGATGACTCTTGGCCTCAGTGAATTTTCTGCACATCCCTTTTTGAGGAAGTGTATTGGTAAGGGGAGCTCCTTCACTTTTCATGAGGTTAGGAGGGAATGCCAGTGTGAACATACAGAAAGGCAGGTGACCAAGGGAAGGGATTGTGAAAGTAACCGTCTTCATCTGTGAGAAGCTTGTAACAGCTTGTGGTTGTGTCTATTTTTGAACCATGGAAGTTGTAAATAAAGCCTAGCTTAGTGTTGAAGAACACTAAGAACAATGGAACAATAACAAAAAACACAAAACAAAACCTAATCACCTATATAAAAAACTTGGTAAATAAAATTGACCTTTCCCACTATCACTGCCATTTCTGCTTACCTTCTTACTATGCTGAACATTAGTATCTTTAGCAGTAGTAAGGACAGAGGAGGAAAAGTTGATTTTATTCTCTCTAGTGATAAATAGAACACTTAATAGATGACAAATTGGGGTATATTGTATCTCTAGAGACCTAATCAAATATGAATCAAGCCAGCCCCCAGTGAACATGGGTTAAAATGCCAGCTGGTACATGGCCCTTCTGTTCTGGCTGATATTTTATCCTTTGTAGTGGATTGTGATCAGTTTTAATGCAGTCAATACTTGCATGTAAATAAATAAAACTGCCCACCAACAATGCCCAACCATGGCTTTTAGTGTAATAGATGCTGTTCCTTGTGGAAAAGTAATATAATATTGAGTAAGAATGGAATTTATAAGCATTTAGTTATCCTGAAAACCTGAAGGGAGAGTTAGAATGCTAGTCCTGCATCTGAATTTCTGTGGGAAATTTATACCTGTGCCATAATGAGTTAATTTTGATGGAACCCAACATGAAAGCAAGATTTTATATTCAGGATAGAAAAATTCTATTAAGCAACTATTTTCTATCTTTTTTCTCAAGAGGAATAAATTTCAAGAGAATTATGATTTTCCTATTGTCTTACTATATTGTTTTGGCTTAGATAAGCTATAGAAAAATTTGTGTAATGTTGGATAATAGGTCTTGTGTGGTAAAACCCCACTAAGAATATGCAGAAAAACTTGCCTATGTGCACACCTGATCTTTCAGTGTAATACTTGCCTAACAATGCTTTTCTCTTGGGATTTTATTGTGATTTATGAAAATGAATGTGTTACATGTATAACATCTGTAAAGGAATAAAAGCTATCATTTATTGTGAAAGCAGATAAACAGTCCTATGGAAATAAAAGCCAATATTGTGCCAGTTTCAAACACAATAGAAATGAAGAAAGCTTTTCTTTAAAATCTGTTGGACAAAGCCAGTGTCAGCCCTTAGCACAACATTTTCCTAGTTTCTTTTATCACTGACTGACTTATAGTTAGCTTCTCTAAGAAGCATTAGATTTTTAACAAAATCTTTCCAGCTTTTCTTTTTACACCATGGTAAATTATTACAGAACAGCTTTTTTACATGTAACTGTACAGTTATCTACTCTGTTCTAAAAATATTGTAAATCTGAAGTACTGATTTTACATTCCCTGAAACCAACTCTAAGCCACACAGAACCTCACAGAAGTTAATAGGTTTGACCTAGAATTTCAGGAGCCAAGAGTGGAAAAAGAATATCATTAGAAAGTCTTGAAAAACACATATCTCATTTCAGAACAATGAAAACATTTTTTATTGTTTTGGAGCTGGATAGAAAGGGAAAGAATTATGAATATATTCTAGTCATTTTTGGGACATTTTGCATTTTCCAACATTTTAAACTGTTTTTTTCTTTTAATAAGAAACAAATTCCCAAATGCCCTTACAAAAACAGCTTTACATGTGACTATTTGTGCCAATAGATTCCTTACTGACAGCCCTCTCTCTTCCATCTGAAGGTGGGCTCTCTTATTGCTTATTTCTTAAATGCTAATAATATGATTTGTGATGCTCACCACAAACAGAATGCAAGGTGAAATCCTGGCCCCTTTCAAGTCAATATCGGAAAATCCAACTGACATATCTAGGTGGTATAAACAGCAAAACTAATATAAATGGCAAAGCTAGTTCTTATAGAAGACTAAATCAAAAGAAGTGTTTTCACATCTAATGAAAATGCACAATGAGGATCTCTGGGTGCTTTGATAAACGTTAATTTGTTATTTTACACAAACTGCATTTGGGGTCACTGGATCCAATTATTCTGGCCAACACCACAAAACACACTCCTCACAGATGCCCTCTTTAAAGAGGTGACATTAAATAACTTGAACTCAAAGAGAGAATGCTAGATAAAACACTAATGCTGCTACTAAATCTTGGTCTCAAAACAGAATTTTTTTTATATTCTAGGAAAGTAATTTCTGACTTTCCTTCACATGTGATGTCTATAGGGCAAATACATTAACTTCTGACAGTGCAGCATGTGAGACATCACAGTGTACAGCTTGACATGGTAAAGTGACTCTTGGAGGGGAAGCTAAAAAAAAAAAATGCAGTAGGTTGTCTAAGTAGTCCTTGGCTTATTACAGTATTCTTTAAAACAATATTGAAGTGATGTGATGATATGCTATTGGACATAGTTTCTTGTGGTCTGATGTCTTCTTAAAATTTCTGAGGCCAAAAAAAGAAGCTGAGTGAGGTGGCAAGACAGAGAGGGAGCACCATGTGTTTTTACAACGCAGCATCCATTATACATGAGTGAAATATCAGCCACTCAGCTGCAATCATAGTAGGCATGACTGCTTCTCATAAACTCATATTTCATTTATTTATTTCATCTTTCATTCCAAGATCATAAGCCTCCACACATTTCTCTGCAAGTATAACTATGCATCTGAATAGTTACGGTGACTTCAGTAGGGATTACTCACATGAAGAAATTTAAGCATGAGAACAGAGCGTTTACAGGACCGAGGCCAAAATCTGTAGATAGCTGAGCCGGGAAAATTGGCAATAGTATAGTAACGTAAACATTCAAATGCAGAGACAGAAATGCAGACTACAGCATTCCTTTCTATATCCCTTTGGCAATTCCCGACTTCCTTTGCCTTTTTCATGCTGCAGACTGAATGCTGGATTAAAGTTTTGGTCCTGATTCATGGATAGAGGAAAAAATAGTCCCATTACTTGCAATGAGACTTCGATGAGTTCTGGTCTTTTTTCTCTAGATCAACTGTGTATCTATTGAAAAATATACTTCTATGGAAGCAAGTTTGGCTAGTGCATTTATTGGAAGACTGAAGGTTAGCCTGTTGTTTTGTGTTCCTTTTTCTCTCTCCCCACCAGTCAAAAAGTACATTAAAAAACATACAAGAAGCCCAGCATATCACACTGCATGACTCAGCTGACAGCCAGCTCATCGCAGACTGGATGCTACATGCCACTGTGTTCACTTTCCCTTCCCCATATTCATTCACATTAACTAATAATATTTATGACAGCAAGGTTGTCCTTACCTTAAGTTATGGGATAACTATTTATTAAAAGAGAGATGGAATATTTCTTCATGATTTTGTTAAATCTTGAAGACTCCAACACTGTTAAGCAAACTACAGATGCTTCACTGAACAGCATTTGCAAAGCAGGAATTTGTTCCATTGCACTATAGTTTGTTTGTTTTTTTTTTTTTTTTCTTCCCATATTGGAAGAGTGGGAACCTCTGAAAACACCGGAGTTTTACATTGTTTCAGTCAGCTTAATTGCTGGAACATGCCCTTGGTTTCAGATCAATTGCTATAAGGAGTAAATGTCACAAGGAAATTGATATACATGACAATTTATTTCCTTAGACATCTGTAAAATACTACACGCCTTGCAGATTGAGATGTAACGTTTGGCTCACATAAGGACTGGAAAGCCAAGGTGTAACAAGCATTGGTTCAGTTGTTCAATAATAATTTTTTCCATGCAATGAATCCTCCTTATCTTTCAACTGCAATCAGGCCCTCCAGCTGCCATGTGCCAAAATATATTCTTGGTCATTAGCATTAAAGCTACTGTTAAAACTCAGACTGAGACATGAAGGAAAATGCCCTTTCCCAGAAAAAATACATTTTTAATTCTGCCTGCTGGAAAAACTGTTTGAGAAAGTGTACTCGTGTTTCAAAGATATGTGAAGTGCTGTGGGACTGATTAGACTAAAGCTCAATAACCACAAGCCTGCTACACACAGTAGAGCGGTATGAAGCACTTACGTTTATCCTATAGAAACAGCTGAGAGTTTGGTACATTATGTATTTCTACTAATCTGTTCAGTATTCCAGTAGAGGTGCTTATTTAACATCATTTGATAGGACTTAGTGCTAAAGAACGGTTTATTGTCTAATTGTTTTTCAATAAGATTCAAGTGGTTTTAAATTTCCAAAAGTGAAGGAAGAGGATTCTGGATTCAAGAAAAAGAAGCAGATCGTGTAAGAAGACTCATCTCTCTGCCCTGCCTCCTATTTCCTGTAGACATTTTTCTCTCTCCTGTATCAGACATTAGCATCAGTGTGTAGGAAACTGGACATGTAGTTGTGGTCTGGAGCTCCTGAGATATTTGACCTGCAGCATCCCTTGGGGTGGGGATGCCAGAAGCATGAAACAGTGAGACTGTAAGAGATGTGTGGATGCTTCCTGCTATCTGTGCTGTGCTGAAGTGCCCACATTTCCTACACTTTGACCTGCCCTGAAAAGAAGATGTGCAAGACTGATGAAACTAGGATAGAACTTCTTCTGTCTGAAAGACAAGAAGGGTTAAGACATAACCCTACAAAAGAGTCCAGGTTCACAGTGCAGCAAAGGAAACCTCACTATAATTAAAGCTTGGGGCAAATGTGCAAGATGAAAGTAAGGTTGAGCTAACCTTTTCTTCTGGTCAGTTCTGTTTCTCTGAAGCATAGCCATACAAATTGGCATTCCTGTATAAGGAAACAGTAATAAATTTCTTGGAACACAAAGTTCTGTTTTATCACTGTGCTATATTAGCCAACTCAATTTTTTGAAACACAGAAAGAGGGATGCAATTACTTTGGATGTCAAAAGTAAGTTAGTAGTGATATATGTAGACATTTTTGTTAAGAATTTCTCTGATAGTTCTGTTATCTGTTGTGAATACTGAGTTACAAAGAGAAGGGGCAGAGAGGGAGAAACTTACATTCAGGTGTCCATTATAAATCTTAAATATGATCCTCTTCATGCTGATTTTCCTGTTTAACAAACTGCCTCATTCATCAGAGCTCTGCAGTGAAAGTAGAAAGGGAAAATCATTTAACAAACACAAGAGAGGATCACAATCAATGACAGCACACAAGAAAAAAATGATTACTGACTGCTTTTATGCCTGCAGTTTCTAGCTTCCTTCGACTTATGGAAATTTGGACCACAAATCTCATTGTTTGAATGTTGCACACTACTTCATGGAGCTTCTGCACCCCCTCTGCCTTCTTTATGTTAGACCTTTGAAAACTGGGAAGGATAAGGAGGTGCAACATTTTAAAAGGGCTTGTAAAGTTTTAAAATCTGCTTATATAGATTTGTTCTGAAAGAGTTATTTCCACAACTTAGCTCTTTGAGGAGTGCAAAGCATAAACAGCACTGCTGTGTGCACCAGTAGTAATTTTAAATGCCAAGACCGAAGTTCAACTTCTCAAGGTCTTTACTGGGCAGCTGATTACATCATTAAAATGATCAGTGTGAAGCAGGGACCTCTATCTCCTTCTACACTATAGATGTAGAGAACTTTGTTATGTCAAGATTACGAAACTGCTTTTAGTTTGGAATATGAATTTTAGTAGGTAAATAAGGAGGAAATTATTAAAAATTACTGGCTTCTGAAATGTGCAGCTTCAGTAGAGGTAAGCAATGGGGTTCATGCTGCTAAACTTTAAATATCTGCAATATAGATTTCATTATCTGAGCTGAACTCACTGTATCTTTTTCAAGTCAGCTGGGAGAAAGAGGCTTACTTAGGGCTCAGGATCTATGTTAGCATGAAGTAAGTTGGACTGTTGAAGTATCTGCTTCTCTCCATTGATTATTGAAAAAGGTTAACTAGTTCAGTCAAAGCTAAAGAAAGCTTTTTTGGCCAAAAGAATACCACCCAAGGTATCAATAATAAAAGTAGCTTTACATTTCAAAAGCAAAAAGTGATAAATTCATGACAAAGCAGTGACTAATAAAACAAGACTCAATTCTATTTAGCAAGCATGAACCAATAGTCAGGACTATACTTTAAAGTAGGAGTAAATATTACAAGCAAGGATAAATTATACAACTTTAAAAATGTTAAATGAATTCACTAAAGAGTAAAGGTGGAGCTGGTTCTGAATGAAATAGTTAAATATTTTAAAAAATGGAAGGTTAATCTTGCAAAGAGATTATAAATGATGTAGGTATTTTTGTTGGGATTCAGGAAAAAAAAGGTTTGTGCTGTACGACAATGTTAGTAAAACTTTAAAACTTTCTAGATCACAAGGATGAAACAGCAAATCCATATTCAAACTGTGTTAAAAAACAAAGTGGAAAAAGCTCACACATTTTTAGCTAAAAGTAGAAAACTTGGAGATTTTAAAGCAAAAACCAGTAAGATAAACTCAAAGAAATCTTCATAAAGCCTAGTTTAACTTCACGAAATAAGTCAAAGCAGAACTGGTGATTCGCTTGCTTATTTTCTCTTTACGTCTGGTTTTTTTGTGTCTCTTTCCATAACTGCACAGGTTGTGGCAGTGTTGGCCCCCACTGGTGTCGTTCACAAGGATGATGGCTGTACAGAGCAGCTCAATGACTGTGGGGTGTGAAACAGACCTTGGAGTTGGGAAACTGCTGGGACAATGGACGCTCAGGGACACTGATCACAGCAAATCACCATTGCGTATAGCACGACATCAGATATATCATGTCTAGTTTTGACACTTATGCCAAAGGAGAATATGTGGATGTCCCTAAATCACCCCTCATGGAGGAATTCACACGTGTTCAACAGATGATGGAGTGGGAAGCAGCCATTGCCTTTATATACAGGCATCCATAAGACATGCTTTCTGGAGTTCTTTGTGTCAGGGACTCACTTGTTATGCTTCTGTCTTAAGAATTTATAGAGGGCTGCATTTATAAATTTATTGAGCACTTCACAGCCTTTGGTTGTCATAAAACCCATCTAGCAGACGGAGGAGTGGTGGGATAAGTGTCTTGCCCATGATCACAGCAGGTTGTGGTGAGTAAAGCAATTGAGCCTGCCTGTCCTGAACAGCAGGCACTGTTGTAGCCTTGTCCCTGGGACTGAGCCACTTGTCCTTTAAGAGCTTCCATAATACAACATGGAATAATACGGACAATAGTAAATGTTTGGAATTGTACTGTTATTGAAAAAAAATAACAAATGTAAACACTTCCAGGTGATAAGTGAAGACTGTAACTTCTCTCTTGGCAAGGAAAGGGGCCGATTTTCGCAGTCAATACTGCTTGCCATTCTGCTCTGTGGGAAATACAAAGGCTCACTAAC
>NW_010325440.1:0-15812 GCF_000700745.2 Antrostomus carolinensis | reverse complement strand
TCTTCAGTACAGAATAAAACCAAAAGATATCCCAGGGGAATCTTATAATGAATAATGATAATAAATTAATACCAATAAATCAATGGCAGTGCAGGCAAGTAAACACTATATAATTCAAAGTGTAACATCCAAAATGAATATCATAGGGATTATTCAGTGATTAGTTGTGAAAGACATAGCTTTTTGAAATGTCACTTGTCTTGGGGACTAGTTGTGAACAGAAAAAAAAAAAAATCATTAGATTTGTCAGGTATGCTCAACGTGACTCCATCATTCAGCCACCTCCAGATGTAAGGTGTCCTAGAAATGTAATGGAAATAAAAAGCTTCAGTTTAATTTAAGGAGTCATAAACCAGAGTGTCTGGGAAAACAACAGTGAATTTGCAAATGAACAGAGTGTCAGCTTATAGATTCATTATCTGGTTTGAATATTTGAAGTAAGATGTGCAGTACTTATCCTTGTCTTATTAGGAGGTTTGGTCAAAAGAGAATCCACACCATAAAGGCTGAACTTCATTTAAATTAACATCAGTTTCAAACAATATTGAACATATTTTCCCCAATGTATAGTAAGGTGAAAGGGTAAGAGAAAGCTTCATTTTATATAATAGGAATATGCAGCTGTGCTTAACAGATTTCACTTATTATGTTGACAGTCTTAGTGAAAGTGAGAAATCTTAATAAATGGGGTTTGCATAGACCTTAAGGGTCTATGCAAATTCTGCACCCATTTAGGCTGTTTTATATTCATAGAATTCAATAGGGTTGTATCAGAGTAACTGAAAGAAGACGTGAACTTAGGTATTTAAACTGTGATACAAAGTATATTCAGTGAGAACTAAAGATAATTTTTTCTCCTTAATTCTCAAAGCAATAAAGTTTTCTATTGTAGAAGCCAGCCTCAGTTCTTAGAATGTGCTGCTGAACTTTAATGTATTCGATACTATATGATAACTATTTCAAGTACTTAAAAATCTATGTATTTAAACTTCGTATTTTTCATAACTGCCATTTGACATGGCATCATCAACAGAAATTCATGTTTATAGCTGAGGTAGTAGATGGCTTAGAAGATGTATAATTATTGTAGGTTGCCTGCTAATTTGGAAAGTACAAAGCATGCAAGGAATTCCACAAAAGGGATAACAATCATCACCGGGAAAAAACCCAAAAAAACCCAAAAAACACAGAGCAGGTTCATCCTGAAGTGTAAAGAAGATCCTGCAATGCACCCTTAAGAAATGCAGCTCAGGTACTTCTGACCCTCTCATTTCACCACCCCTGGGCATAAGATTGAAACTGTAGGAATATACATATACATACACACTGATATATATAAAAGTGAATACACACATGCCAATGCATGTGCACACAAAATTTGGACCTCGCTTAAATGTCACTTTTAAATTTACTGCAAATAAGTAAAGGCAGTGGACAGGATGCTTAGAGTGTAACAAGTGCAACCCAGTGGAAGGAAAGCCATGGTGTCTGTAAGCTGCTGTTTGCCTTTCTGGTCCCAAGCTGCGTTAGGTTTGGACAATGCCTGTCATGACATCCCAGCCAAGACACAGCAACAGCTGCAGCTGCCACGTGGACAACAGCCCCAACTGGACCATTACGGTACCAGCTCCTACCCTGCAGACAATACACTTTTTTTTTTTTTTTTTTTTTTTTTTTCCCTGAGCTTATACACTATTTATTTACCCTGGGGTGTTTTGAGAACAGCCTAACAACTGTCTCGATGCTACCTGTGATATGGAACTAAGGAAACTCCCACAGGGAATTAAGTTCCTTGGCACTTTTGCTGCAGCTTTGCCTATTTATGAGACATAAAGAAAAAGAATTCTGACAAAAGAATTCACAACAGTCCTACAAAGTTAAGAAGACTGCCCTGCAGCTATTCAAGTTAGTAGAAGTCAATCCTCAGCTTCCACAGAGGTTGTCTATTTGTGAAATTACTATTTCATTTGGTCACCTCAAAGCTACAAATTGGTTATGCAACACTCTAAAAGAAGGAATTCCACATTTTCATTCTCACATATCCCTAAATCCCATGTCTAGCACAAAGTAATGAAAATGTTTCTTAAAATTAAAAAAAAGAAAAGAAAAGATGAACTGTGGTAAAATGCAGTAAATCCCTGTGTGTTGTTGCATTAGCAGTGGTGGGTGCTTTTCTTTGGTGCACATGTTCTGTTAGGGTTTTCTTCCATGTGTATGTACTTCACAACAGGCTATAACTACAGTAAGAGTACAACAGAATTATCATGTGAATTTTCTTTCATTTTTATCTGGCTGGAAACTCTACCAAAATATTGTATGACCAAGAACTGACTAGACTAGAAACAACAGTCCCATCTTACCCAACTTCCAGAAGAAAATAGTGAGTGTGTTCAGCTTATGAAGAATGTTTCCGAGACTTCATCAGCAAATCCTGTCTTGCATGGTGAGAAGCTAGTAAGTATAGCAGGTAAATTAACAAAATAATGTCACTTCTCTATACAACACCACCTATTCAGGCTGTGAGATTACTGGGATGCAGTTTCTAATCTTGTCTACCAAAATAAAGAACAAATTTAAACATGAAACTTTTCTCCACATGGTCCTGAAATAAGTGAATAAATTGTTGCACAAGGATAGGCTGAAATTGGTGTTTTTGGCTAGTGGATTTTCTTTTTTTCTTTTACTTTGAACTTAAAAGGAGAAAAGAAGACAATAATAAAAAAGAGGGTTTCAGAGAACTGGTGTCCTTTCCTTTGGAAACCATGTCAGATTAATGCCAAGATCAGACCATATTTGAATAATCATCTGAAAAATGATCATTGCAGTTATAGGAGGAGGGATAAAAATAGTGACATAAACTTAAGAATAACACATTTAAAAAGCACAGTAGCTGGAAATATTAATTGGCTTTGTGTGACACTTTTTACAGCTCATCTGAGCAGTGTATCTGCTAAAGTACATACCAGCAATGAAGTCTTCAATACTACTTGAACGTCCTACCACTTGATACAAAATCATTACAAATTAATGAAGGAGATGGACACTAACTCTGAAGACAATACTATCAATTCTAGTATTTAGTAACTCTAATTCCAGTTATTTAGTAACTCTACAAATTTATGGAAGGAAATCCAAGGACTCACCAACAATAACTAACTCTCCTTCTACCATTGCAATATTAGTGTCTGCTTGAAAACAGATAAAGGGAATAAGTAACTTTATCTGTCACTTCCATAGGCTGGGAAGAAAGCAAAGGAAATGTGGTTTGGTGGTTTTTTTCGTTTGTTTGTTTGTTTTTTTCTCTAACAGTCATTGGTTTGATTTTGTTTGGGCCAAAGTACTTTAACAAAGATGAACCACTCCCACTAATGGTAGCACCATCCAGCTCTGCAGCTGAAGACAGCATGGGCACTCTAAAATCATACAGTTATGCTATGCTTTACAATTTCAGTCCTCCCCTGAGTGGCACTATTCCCTCTAATGTTATGCTCTGCACTTGTTATGATTCCCTAATACAGCTTATACTCACGGGAGCCCTTAACAATTTGCCCAAGGTCAGTCAACAAGTCAATTGAAGAGGTGGAAAGATCAGTGCTTTTGATTTCCTCTCCCCTTCTTCCACCAACTGGACTATCATAAAACACAGACCATTTCAGGCTTTTTTTGCGGGGGAAGGGGAACATGACAGCTTCCTTTTCAGACATCAGAAAATACTTTAAAGAATTGGTTTCTCTAGCAACAGGAACAGGAGAAAAAAGAAGCTATCATAAGTTTTTTTTCCCACCTACTCATTTTTTTAATGTGGTAAAGCAGATGGCTTGGATAATGCAGGTACTACAGATTCTGATTTATTGACTGTAGACAGAAATATAAATACAGAAGCCTATGCACTCTGCTGTGCTCAGTAACACAATAAGACTTAATGACTTCAGAGTTCATGCTTCTTTTATGTTCTTTGCATCTGTATCGACAAGTGCCATTATTTATTGCTAAGACAACACTGATGGCAGAGGAAACCAAATGCCGGCCATCCAAATACTTCCCATATCCTCCACCTTCCCTGACAGCAGTGCTGGCTTCATGAAGTTCGAATTTACATCTCTGGCATTCATACAGTTTATTGACCTGACTGAATACTTTCTGTTAAGGTGTTGTAAATTGGTCAGTACTGCTGATATATATAATGTCAGAGGACTCAACCTTTTATCTTTTCCAAGAAAATTAAAAATGGCTTAGTGATGATAGGAAAGAGATTATTCTTTTTATGACTGTACTTGCCCCATGGCTAAAACATGGAAGTGCTACCTATATTTCTTCCTCTGCCACAACTTTGAGTGTTACATGGACAGAAAACAAAAAGAGTCTCTTCAAGAAAATGCCGAGGACCACATGCTCCTTTTCTGCTGAAGATGCTGATGCTGGTAGAATATAGATGATAGTCTTGTCTGCTCTACAGTAACTCAGTGCTTCCAAGTTGCAGCAAGAGCCTCAGCATTATGTGTTTGGTTTTGACTTGATGCGCTCAATACATTGGAGAGCATGGTGCAGAAGTCAAATCACAGCAGTGAAGGTATCAGGATCCGGGTTGTTCTTAGGATTCAGTTTTCATCATTTTTGGTTCATGTATTTCCAAGCAAATAATGCCAACACCTTTATCAGGCAATTTTTGTTGTCAGCAGTGCCGCCAGTCTCTCTGTGGCAGTACAGAGAGGAAGAGGACAGAAGGAATATAAAGCCATTTTTCTGGCTCAGTTTCAGTTAGGGCGGAACAGTTTCCAGGCTTTCCAAACTTCAGCTTGATCGTTAATGGGAGGACTGTGCTGCAGAAGCTGGGTGGCCTGTCATGGCCAGTGACAATGGGCACTTTCTCAGGAAGCTGTGCGAAGCCCCCACGGATCTGCTGAGTCAGCATTTCAGCATCTCCAATACTGGGCAGAAGCACATGGACACTGTCACCTGAAAGTCACCAGTCAGCAGCTATTTTAATGTGAATAAATGGGTTATTTGGGCCATTGAGAAAGCTGTATATTTTCAACCTTTTGCTGTCCTCAGAAGGCCATGGAAGTCTGTGTGTGTGGAGATTTCCCCCCTTCCCTTGTCCGTGCAGTGCAACCCATCCTGTGCTCATTAGCCCTTCTCAGAAAAGGCTACTCAATTTATGAACAGAAAGGGATACTTCTCTGTTTTGTTCTTATGTCTAGTTCACCACCCTGGTAGATTTGTCAACTTTATGATGGTCAATACTATAGGAACTTGCAACCATTTTCTGTCTAATGAAAAATACTGAATTTGTTCCAGAGTGACTGCAATGAACATCAAAGGAGCTAAAAAATCACAGGATTTCAAAAAGAAAAAAAACAACAACAAAAAACATTCGCTTGACTGATGAGAACTTTCACTGAACAATTGGGTAGGAAAAAATGAACTCTTTAACTAATGTCAGAGCAGCTGCAGAACAACTACAGTAGGTACTTTGGGGAGATCAAAGTGCAGATGGTGAAGTTCTGCGACAAGGGTAGAGGTTGCTGAGCAGAGTCTGCCTCAGATCATAACTGCACAGTGTGCACAGCACACCATCTGCCAAAGAAATGGAGAGGGCATCCCAGCGGACTGACAAACGGGTCTTTTAGGGTCCTGAGAACAGCCTGTGATGAGTAAGGTATTTGTTAAATGTGTGCCAATGGGACTTCATGGAGGCTTCTGGACTAGAGAGTATGAGGAAGGTGGAGGTGAACTTAGGAGGGGGCTGGAGAAGATTCCTTTTCACCTCTGCAAGCACATTTGCTCCAGAATGGCCGCTAGATAAGAGATGTTTTCTAATGGGATAACAGGAGATAATTTTAAATGTTTACTTTGACATTATGTGCATTGTTTATTTTATGTTTTGTGTAGATTTAATGCATTTTTTTACAGAAAATATAAAAATAATTTAATGAAACATTTCATGCAACCATTTAAACATATGATGTATCTCTTCATGGAGTATATTTTATTTTTTAGTCTTAATATATCTTTTCCTGGTGGATTTTAAGGACAGAGGTAATTTTTCAACTGGTATTGTTTCTTACCAAAAATATTGAAGCTTAAAAAATTTTGAGGTCTCCTCTGAAGTTCTGAAGTCCTGAAGTCTTTCATTATGTCAAGCTTGTCTAGGGAAAGTTTTAGAAAATATATTTCCATTCAGTAAAGCTGTTTTTATTTTAGCAAAAATTCAAGCTCAGTGGTGTCGTGAACTGCACATAAGAAAATGTTAGAAGCAAAATTAAGGCTGAAGGAAAGTTTAGACAACACTGAAATAATTTGAAATTATAATTTCAAACTCACATGCTATTATTCTTGCCCTTTAGAGTATTTGATTAAAAATACATGTAATTTTCTGCCTTAAAGCTTGCAGCTATATGATATAAAAAATTGTAAGTCTAGTTGTCCTTTAGAAAACTTGAGAGGTATAATATTGGGACAGCAACCCACCTGAATCAAGACTGCTCCAAGAGGGGCTCTCAGAAACCATTTTTGATTTCCAATGGAAGGAGCTGTGCCTGTGACACTGGAGACACAGCAGCACAAGTAAAGTTGGGGTTTTATTCAATCCTGCATCTTTCTTCTCTGTGCCCTGCTCTCGCCACCGTAATTTCAATCTGCCACTCCAAAGTGTACTGAGAACCCATAAAAATGATAAATGTTTTTATATGTTGCCTCATGTGTTTCTTGACACCGTGATGCACTGTCCCTCGATGCACTGCAGCAGTGTCTTGCCAAGGGTTATTAGTTTGAATGGTGTGATAATATTCTTCGAGTCCCACAATACGCTCTGGGTTAGCGCTCCCCACTCCCCTCACCGTTCATCGCTGGGTGCGTATGGAGTGTGGGTGGCATGGTAGTTCTGTGCTGAAATGCTAGCATCCCCATGGGACACTTTTACCTCACATTCTCATTTCCTTTATCCCTGCAGACAAGCACAAAGTTCACAACTTTAAAGGCTGACAATATCTTATATATTTCTGACTTACTGATACGATGCAACCTATTTATTTCCTAATGGCACTCAGTTAGCTTTTGTGTCCATAAAAGTGAATTAAAATAGCTTGGAAATCCTGTGGTTAGTACTTGAAAAGGTGACCGTAAAATATGTCATATATGTTAAGGTGAAATGCTTT
Source organism: Antrostomus carolinensis (assembly GCF_000700745.2). Lineage (NCBI taxonomy): Eukaryota > Metazoa > Chordata > Aves > Caprimulgiformes > Caprimulgidae > Antrostomus > Antrostomus carolinensis. The sequence continues at coordinate 8,655 of NW_010325440.1, read as the reverse complement.
TAAAGGCAGTTAATAAAAAGACATGAAAGCTGTAGTGTCCAAAAAAGGTAAAACTATGAGATAGATAGTAGCCATTCAAGCTGTACCTGGCATTCATCATATTTAAAGTTCTTTCCCCATGGCCTGACAAGGATGTGTTTCTATGAGAAGGTTTTCTAGTGTAAACATGTGCACAAAGTCTGAGTCATGAGACTGAATTCAAAGGGAAGGCTTGCAAGGTGGGCTGGGGGGCTGTGACAGTCTCTGGTGGAGGGCTATGGGTGTTCAAGCACACCCACAGAAACTGATTTGGGACAGAGTCTCCCACTGGAGTCAGTATTTTTGCTAGGTGGGAGCAGGCATGAAGCTCAAAATGGCAGCTCCTCAGAAATAATAATGCGTGCACTAAAAAAAATAAATAAAGCTGTGTGAATGTTACAACATACACTGCCCTTTTCTTTGAATTAAACACTGTGACTCCAATGAACAGAGTTCAGGTGAAGAGTTCACCATTTTGTACATCATCTGCAAACTGCTGGTGCTGGTGTCTACAGAGCTGGATGCTCACGCTTCCCAGAGGCTGGCTATCCAAGGCTGAATATCCAAGGCTGTGTCTGGTCTTCCTGTCCTGGGTCTGCCTTGGTTCTGGTGCTGCTTTCAGGTTTTATTTTTTCATTTCTGTTTGCAGAGGTCCTGATTTCCTGAATTGCCACCAGCTTTGGGGACTGAAGCTGTGTCTGTTTCTCCTTACTGCTGTGGAACTAAATGCCTTGTAATATTGACATATGATAGAATATTTCCTTGTGATCCTGAGCTTTCCTGGAGAAGACATCTGATACTTTTTTCTGCATTGGCATTATAAACTGGATTTGTGGTTTTGATGTCAAGCGACTATTCCAGTAGTGATGGCTTCCAAAAATGTCTTTTGTTAACAGTATATCCTCAGGAATCCCTGAACCTTTGTTTCTTCTCACAGGACAAAGAGGTCCTTATCCTGCGGAAGACATCAGTGACACTGTCTGCAGTTTGCAGATGCTGAATGCAGGAGCAGGTGACTACACAGGGAGTGACAGTAGCTTTTTGCCAGCACTTAGACTGGGAAGAGTCCTTGGGATGGCACAGCAGTAGCAGAGCAGCAGGTAAGGTCAGCCAGGCAGGGGATCTTCCCTTGTGTGTAAGGCAGACAGAACACCACTACGACAATATATCACATGTATAATGGAGAAATGATATCTTCCCACCATCCACAGGGAATTTTATAAAACCACATTAGGAATGGTGTAAACATGACAGCTTCAGATTCAGGAAAACATTTGCTTGGTCCCTGAATTTCATTGCTCATGCACACAGATTATTTCAGGACAAGAAATAATAGGGGTTTGATTTTTAATACGTAAGAAAAAAGTAATCACAGAGTATGCATATATATACACACATATATACACATACACACACTAAATCCAGCAATAATTTATTTTCTGTTGAGGAAATCCAAATGGACTTAAACTTTCAAGCATAAAGACAAAAATAACATATATATTAAATGATTGAAAAAAGGACAAAAAACATCTACTGCACCATGGGAGGAAAATTCTACAGTGCAATATTTTCCTTCTCTTCACTCCCCCTGCAAAGAAATCTGTTTAAATGTAAGTAAAAATGTTCTGTCAGTCATTCTAAGAAAACAAACATAAAACTGCTTGTATATAAATCATTTCCCAAGAGAGAGAAATCAACTTGTCTTACAAGTAACACGTGTAAATCCAATACACCTGTATGAATTGAAGGGGTTTATTAAGACGTTAGCAGTTTACAGTTATGAAAATAATGCTGGCTAATTGTGTTTTTAAGAGCTTTTTAAAAGTCAGAAAAAGGACGAAACCACTTTAAGACATCTTTTATTTGAAAACTAATTGTTTTTATAAAATGTAACTTACATTAGCTGCAACTACATCTGTCATTGGCTTTTTTTTTTTTTTTTTAAGTATATGTTTAATCTTTTCTCTTCCCTACTTCAGCATGAAATACCCACAAACACAGCCTGGGGAATTGACTGACTAATTATTTAGTGAAAGCTGTAAAGTGGATTATGGATAGAATATTATCAAATGAACAGGGTGAACAGCTCTAAAGGTGGGACTATTTTTATTTCAGTTATATTACATTTGGTTTTCTTTATGAACTGCATAAAGTACAATATGTTCAGACAGAATGTCACTCTAAAGCAGACAGTACACTTTTAATAATTCAATCTTTATCAGAAGAACTCAGGATCAAACCTGACCCTGTTTCTCAGATTAGAAATGTATTTCATGGACTCGCTACCTGCTTGTTAACCTGTCACCCCTCTCTGCTTTCCGAAAAGAGGGCATTTTAGGAAAAGAATGGGAGGAGAGTGTATAACAGGCAATGCTAGAAATATATTGTTTATTACACTTGGGATATATTTTTTCTTGACTTCCCAATGAAATAAGGCTTTTGCAATTATGTCTGTAACTTTGAAACCCATTAGATAGCTTTAGTTGCATCCAAAATAGGAACAAGAGGGTCCTACTAATTTTACATGTATAAAAAAATTCACAGTGGAGTAGAGGAAAAGAAAGAAATTTCAATAAGGAAAGACATCTGTCTGGGTTCAAGAATGATGCTTTCTGCCCAGTGTGCCAGTTACCTAACAACATGCTTGTACCAGCTGACCAGTCAGTATGTATGGACCACAGTGCAAGATGAGGTATGGGCTGCCTTTCATTCAGTCAGGAAAAAAGAGACAGGGAGAGTGATGAGGTGGAGCAGTTAAGAGGCCACTGGAGGAAGATATGTGAGGACACAGAGCAGCACACACCTGTATTAGAGCTGCTGCTCGTAATACAATTTGCTTTTACTGCAAATTGTGCTTTAAGATGATGCTGTTATACCTATCTCCAGTGGTATTTCTTCCACTGGGAGTATATATGGTGAGATTCATTGCACTACTTATCTAAAGTTTAGTCCTCTAATCAAGTTAGCTGGATCCTTTTATTTCAATGAAGATGGATAGGGACTGTACTTCCATGGGATTATTCATGACATCTATCAAATGCCTTACGAAGAAGCCATTCTCCATCCTGATGACAGAGGATATCTAAATGACTAGTTTTAGACTTGACACTTTGGGACAGCTGACTTTAGCTAACATAATTGTGATACCAAATATTATAGCTACCAGTGAGCATCTTCTGTTCTCACTCAATGTGGCTGGAAACAGAAGCTTCCTATACATGCAAGAAGGCAAGCAAAGGACTTTGACTTTCTGCAAGCTGTCCTTAGAGAAGCAAAAAGCCTCCTAGGTGTCTTGTGAATAATTACAAGGAAACATAATGATGACAGATCATCACATTTGATTTCTATGCTGGTTATACTGCCAGAAATTGCAATGTGGGAGAGTAGTTAATTTAGGAAATTGTATTATTGGCTGGAAATTAAACAACCTGTAAATGGAAAGAGGATTCTCTCCACATATTTGCCTGTTTTCCATAAGAGGGACTGAACAGTTAGATGATAAAATTTGCTGTTAATACAAAAGTATCAACACAGTCACAAAATACTAGCCCAGTCAAACGTAATGGTGATTCAGAGAGTAACAATAGCATTCAATGAAGTGCATGTATACTCTACTGATCAGTAAAAAACCAGATAAAATTTAATGTCTGTAAGTGTGAAAGAAAAGTGTGTAGACAGGTCATTGAGCAAACTCAGAAATAGGCCCTGTCTGTACCTGAATGAAGGGAGTCCTAAAAGAAGGAATTCTAGGCATGTGAAAAGGCAACTGCAAGGGGAATATGACAGGGCAGGAAGAGGGTTAGTAATCAACAACAATTCACTTTTTCTCATTGAAGAATAATTATGATGTCTCCTGAGACAGAACTACATAAAATGCCTTTTTTGCTGAGCAGATCTAATGAAGCCACGCAACATTTCCATGGGATCTATGGTGGCCCAAAACATGAGCAGGTTACAGCAGTTTTTAAATATAACACACCCTACACAGTCCCTTGAACACTGACTGCTGCAAGCTGAGGGGTTACATCCTGACTGCCCTTGCCTTTCTGGTTTAATGTAGACTTTTCCCAGTTCCTCACTGCTGCTCACTGCCAAAGACAGGCCACCAGACCTGGTCACACTGTGTGCTAATCCACTACAGCCATTCTTATGCTCCGTACAATAATACAGCTGGAGTTATCACACAGTGACGACATCAACTACTCAGAACCATTCCAAGCAATCCTGTTGCAACTCACCAGATGCATGTCATCACTCTTCAACATTTATTATTATAACCTGTGTCAGATTTTCCAATTTGAGTACCCAAGTTACTGAAGGCGAATGCAGTACCGCCTGGGGAAGCAAACAAACAAACCTGAACATCTGAAAATCTGCAGGATAGGTTCAGGAATGCTTTGGCTTTCACCTCTGCAAACCAAGAAACTGATTTTTATGGATAATAAACTTACGAGTAGAGTGGGTGTTTATATAAGCTCCAGGAACCTCTGTGAATGGGAACATATCCATGCAAATGTTAGAAGTGACAAATAATGTAAAAATCCATTTTGCCTTTTAAAGTTTCAGCTATTCAATCAATAGTTATTTTCCTCTTTTTTTATTTGGCACTGAATTGTTAGATTCACTTTCCAGTACAAAATTATAATAGAAAGCCTTGTGATCGATATGACATTGTCTAAATTGTGAGGTTTTTTTTTACACCTAGCGATCACATGATGTTCCTAAGTCCCTGTTATTAGACACCGTATTGCTATTGTTGCATCTTAAAATTTCTAAGCACGGTACAGTTGCTAATTTCTTTCCAATTTTATATATTGTAGGCAGAATGAAACAACATGAAAGGGATGAAAGGATTGATCGCGCACATAAATGAGATTGGCTGCGTGCTATGTAGTCTTTCACTTCACTGCTTTTTCAAAAAAGTGCATAGTTCCCCCAGTCAAAGACTACGTAAAGGAGGTACATGCTGCTTTTAAAAGCCTTGGAGTAGGTAAGACTATTGAGGCAATTGCATGCCTCAAGATACTTAGATTACATGCTGGAGATTCCCAATTAAGAGATAGGGTTGAATGTTCCTTCTCTTGAGAATAGAAATATATTGCAGAAGATCATGTTATTTCTTCCCTTTTTGGGTTTTCTCTGGGTACCCATGTGCCGGATGTCTCATGGGGCTCTTAACAGCCGGGACCGGTCTGATTCATGTACATTCAGAAGATCTGCACATCCTTGCAGTAGGGTGGGTTTTTGTACATATAATAAATTGCAGGAAGAAGGACATAAATACATCTCCATACATTTCATTCACAATGACAATGATGATGTGTGTTTACAGAGTAGCCATGAAAATGCAAGTTTGATTCAAATAATTATACCTGCACATATGAAGGAGAAGTTGTAATAACAGGGTAGAGTTTTTCATCCTGTTTTAGATGAAAAAAAGACAGGAGGATGACATAAAGCTTGTAAATTCTTGAGAAATGTTTTTTGCATATATTGTCCAAGCAACAGTGACAGTGTAGTGGTAAACATACTCCTGCTGTGTAATATGAATTACCGGCTGCGATAACCACAAATCTTCACAAATGACAGGTAAGAACATGTTTTTCTTGGTATTGCTGAAATATGCAAGTTGCTCTACTGAGGAGAGTGTTACTTCACTCATCTATACTAGTGAGATTTAGAGTAGTTTCTGTATCATTTAGTTCTTAACAGCTCCATGAGTAGCAGTTGTGTGAAGCTGTAACAGCCTTTCAGCTCTGCTGTTTGCACTGATATATCTTTTCCTTATTGACATGGTCATAATTCAATCATCTGGCCCCTGAATTGTAGTAACTCTGCCTTTTGTTATGAAATGCTAAAATGTGCTGAGTAACGTAGCTTCAATTGGAACCACGAGCACATAATATATCTGAAACTCCTTAGCCTCTCAGGAGTGAACCATATACACTGAGATGCCAGCCTCTGTCTAAGTCTCCCTCTAAGTCCAAGACCTTCAGGAGAACTATTTCCTTGTAGGTGTTTGTGCAGTGACTGAGATGCTAAGGCTGCTGTCTGAGATGGGATTTCTTAGCATCGTGGTAATGTAGGCATTAACAAGTGAATATTTGCAAGGAATACTGCAGCCTAGCTGGATTCTGCTCCCAGCATTTTACATTTTCGCCTGTCACTTAGCAGCAAGACTACAGCATGGGAGCCAGTGTTTTTTAGACAGATAGATAGTTTAAATTAGAGTGCTAAAGCCATATTTCAGCTTCGAAGTCTACATTGTGTTTCTGAGATACTTGGATGCTTTTGAAAATTCTCCGTGCCTGTTCTGTGATGAGCTGTAACCTGACCAAAGTATCTCATAAAACTGTAATATTATTCTTTAATGATACTCACAAACTTCAATGCCTCTCTTCCTTGCACTTTAAATTCCTACCATTTTTATTTGATTTCAAAGTCTCTAATAAAAAAGCCCATTAGTAGTAATGTTCCCTTGAAGCATTCAGCTTCAGATTTCACCAGCTACAGTCTGGTATTGTTAGGGATTTGGAGTGCTGCTCAGTAAAAGTGCAAAGTGCATTTCTCAGCATCAAATGTCTGAGAGCATCTGATAGAGCTCACAAAAGAGGGAATAGAGATGAGTGAAATGGTTTTAATTCAATTACTCTTAGGGGAAAAATCAATACAAATATCCTTTTTGCTGAGACAACGACGTAGAGTGACCCTCCCCCTCCCAAATCTTTGCTGCGATTTTGAGTCTTTCATTTTATCGGTTTGTGCCACAGTAAGACTGAGGTGTCTCACTTCTGACTGGCAGCATTAAGCCATTAAAGTATCTGACTTGGAAAAAAGGCATCTGTGCTTCTGCAGACTTAAAATAAGGATTTGGTTAGGCTGATCTTAAAGTTTGCGATCTAGTCTGAAATACATGTAGGGACTTGGAAAGTTTGGAAATTTACTACCAGCAAGAAAGAGAAAAGGGATTTAAAAAACCAGCTTACTGTTTGATTGCGGAGATCAAGGAGGAAATCTTGGCCCTAACAAAGCCAGTGAGTTCTGTGGGGTCAGGCCTTCAGTCCTTCACACTCCTCGTGGGAAACGTGTTCAGGGTCAGTTCTCCAGGGCTTTTCCTGAGTGCTCACCTTTGGGCAGCTCAAGCAATCTGAGCCTGTGCTCCGGGCTGGTTTCAGGCAAGTTCGCTGATTTCACAAGGGAACAAAAACCCCCATGAATACTCTGTTGAAGGAAGCCACTTATTATTTTTATATATAAGCACAGAACGCTCTGTGCTTTTTTTTTTTTTTTTGCATTTTCATAAATGAAAAGAAAATGCTCTCAGACTCCCCTCTCAAAGGATGTAAATCTACAGTTCTTCAGATCAACTATCGCCTCTCAACTGTATATGCCATGTCATACTTCTGACAACAGTCATATCAACGTTGCAAGTTATTGGTGTGACACATGGTAGAGGATTGTGTCAACAGGGGAGTCTAAGCAAATGTCTGTAGAAATATTTCATACTTCACAGAGGTAAAAAAAAATAGAAGGATGTACAATACACTCACTCACATCCAGGTAGCTTGGTGTTTAAATAAAGGGCTTCATCTGGGTAGATGGATTCAGCTCAGGTGAGTATTTATGTCTGTGATGTAAGAAGTAAGCAACATCGTTAAGATAAAAGCCCATTTGAATAGGGACTTGAAGAATGAGCCAGGCTGGGAGAGGCAGCCTGCCACTCATGGAACCACTGACTACTCCTACCTCATCACTGACATTCAATTAAAACCCTGATAGCAGGACTACAATTAGCACTGGGCTGGGGGAATGGGGCAGCCCAAGCCCTCATGGCTGATCTAAGCTTGTCCATTTGAAAATCAATCATGTAAACCCACAGCATTTTTTAGTTTTGCAGAGCAGATACAAATTTGAGCTCTCCTACTGATTCTGATTTACTTATTGAAATATCATTGATGTGGCTAGCAGGAGATAAACTATTTAGATTAATGAGACAAATGAAATGGGTGGATGTTCACTCAGGTGCATGTTGTCTGATGTTAGTCCCTGCTGCTCCTTGGTTATTCCAACTTTTCACTTAAATTGTGATGACACTAATGATATTAATTTTATAATTTAAGTGAGTTTACTCTAGTGTCCTTTGTATATATGGCATGATATCTACAGTGGCAAATAGTGTTTTCTTCTGTTTTGTTTTTTTTTTTTTCTTTGTTTATTTGTAAGGTTTTGGTCTTAATTCTATTTTAACATCATCACAGTTCCAATGTACTTTTCATATATTAGTAGTAATTGTATTTTTAACTCCCTACTCAGATTGCTTCCCATGCATCAGTGTCAAACACTCTTAAAGAACAGTACATGCAGCATGACAGCAGATTACTGATTGCAATGTTCTTTGTGAAAGCAGCAAATCCTTGTGACCCCACTGACCTCCCTCTGCAACCTCCTGATTTAGTCTTTGACCTTTCTGTATTTCCCTCCCTCCCCCGCCAAAAAGCAAAATTACCACTGATACTGCTGATGGTATATGATCCAGTTCTCTAAACTTCATATGGCTCACAGGGTTAACTTGCAATTGCTTGGTATTTTAAACAATCCTATATTTATATTTATATATTTTTATATTTTAATATATTT
>NW_010325439.1:0-9616 GCF_000700745.2 Antrostomus carolinensis | reverse complement strand
AAATTTCCCTTTTTTCACCAATATTCCCCATTCCCGATATCGGGTCATTTGCCATCGAGGCCGGATTCCTCCTATTCGACATATTTCCTTTGATATATTATCGATATTCGATCTATTTTCCACCAATATCAACAATATCCCCTCTGGTTCCCTATTCACTGAATTTCTCGTGTGCAACACGTACTCACGTGAAATACAGTCATCGTGTTTGATGTTTCACACCTTCAGGATATTCCTCATATTCTATATATTCCCCAAATTTAATGTGTACCTCATATCCATTATATTTTACATATTTAATAGATTCCTCATATCAATTTCCCATATTTAATATATTATCTATTTTTAATAGAGTCTCCATATTCAATATATTCCTCATATTTGATATATTCCTCATATTTAAAATGTTCTTCATATTCTATGTCCCATATTTAAAATATTCCCCATATTCTATATATTTCCCATATTTAATATAGTCTCCATATTTAATATATTATCTATTTTCAATAAAGTCCCCATATTCAATATATTCCTCATATTTAAAGTATTCTTCGTATTCCATATATTTCCTGTATTTAATTTAATATATTCCCCATATTTAATATATTTCCTATAGTTGTGGCTGGTGCCGCAGCCTTGGACACACCAGGAAAATGCCACCAGCTCTTGGTGGCACCACCCGAGCTGCCACACGATCCGGGAGGACATCGGGCAGCACCGTGTCCCCTCTGCTGCCGGGAGGTGCCTAGAATTGGATGGGGAACCTAAAACTGGTGGGTTTTAAATGACTTTTCCTTTGAGAGAAAGAGTGATTTCCAATTATAGGAGACCAAGAGATCCACAGGAGTCCATAGGAGTCCATAGGAGTCCACAGGTGTCCATAGGACTCCACAGGGGTCCATAGGTGTCTGTAGGAGTCCACAGGGGTCCATAGGGGTCCATAAAGACCCATGAGGTCCATAGGTGTCCCTAAGAGCTGATCAAGACCCATAGAGGTCTATAGGGGTCCATACAGACCTGTAGGGATCCATAAGAGCCCGTATAGATGCACAAGGTCCATAAGAGACTATAGGGTCCCATGGGGTCAATAGGAGCACATAGAGACCCATTGAGGTCCATAGCAGCCCATGGGGACCCATACGACCCATAGGGGCCTGTAAGGTCCCGTAGTGATCCATAGGAGCCCACAGAGACCTGCAGGGCTCCATAGGATCCCATACAGATGTATAACATTCCATAGTAGCCCATAGGGGTCCATAGGGATCCATGGGAATCCATAGAGATCCATGGCAGCCCATGGGGACCCACAGAGACCCATAGGAGCTCTTAGGATCCCATAAGAGCCTATAGCATCCCATAGGGTCCCACAGGGGTCCATAGGAGCCTATAGAATCCCATAAGAGCCTATAGCATCCCATAGGATCCCACAGGGGTCCATAGGAGCCTATAGGGACCCATAGGACCAGCTACAAGGTGTCCACCATGGTGCTGTGTGGTCTGGCCCCACCTTCCCCACCTGGAAGAGTCCAGGCTCTGCCCTGGACACCCCTTCCCATCCTTTCCAGCAGCATCTCCTCTAAAAACAAGGATCCATGGCTGATTCTCTTCCACATCCGGAAAACCTCCTCTGTCACCATCAGCCCGACTCCTTTCGGAAGGGGCTGTGGAGCCTGATGGTGGCAACCACCACCCCACCACGTCTCCTATCTGCTGCATCGATGCTCCTAATGGCCGTGTAATCCTTTACAGTAATTTCCTCATTTGTCATGCGATCAAACCCTTTGATCAGACACGGGAGAAATGTAAATATCAATTATTAACCAGCCCATCCCGCTCTTGCTTGACTGGATTTATTTAATATATTTTTTTAAAATTTATTTATTATTTTTTTTAAGGAATCGATTCATTTGCATTTCAACTCTCCAACATCTTTTTAATTAGGATACTTCCATTTCTGGGTAGGTTTGATTTTGGAAGGGAGAGATATTTGATTGCTAGAGCGATCGATGTGTCCGTGTATATTTTATAGCCGAGAGATAGTTATCCAGGAAAGTGTAAAATAAGGGTGTGGGGGGTTAAATCCCGTGTGAAAAGGGCTGCTCCACCTCAATTTAACATCTCAGTGGCCAAAATTTGTGGCTCTACAGTCACTTCTAGTCCAAAAAACGTGGGAAGCAATGGCATGAAATGGAGAAGTGGCCAAAAAATTTCTAACAGAATATTTTTCCATCTGCAAATAATTGCCTTTTTTTTTCCCTTTTTTCTTTTCTTTTTTTTTGAGTGAAGTATTTTTGTATAAACACGTCGCCTTGGGCGAAAATGGCTTTAGAAATGAAAATAATGACAACAAAAAAGAAGTTAAAAGGGGGAAACTCAGCTGCTTGCTTTGTGGCTTTCCATTTGGAGATGGTTTTCCACTCCAAGTTGCTGGTGGATTTACAGCCGGGGCTGCGCCGCGTGTGTCTCTCCGCGTTTCGGCATCCGCGCTCTCATGACATTTTCACTGGTGCCAGTTTTACAGGAGGTAATCCCCGTCCTTCTCCCTCCAGGATCTCAAATTTGGCTTAAAACTGAGGAAACTGGGAGCGTTATCCTCTCAGCCAGGCTGTTTATTTGCTTTCTGGAGTTTTATTGAAGCTCCGAGAGTCGCGTTTTGCAAGCTGTCTTCCTCCTGCAAGTGAGCAAACTGCGGCTCTTCCTTAATCATCTGCTTTTGTTTGCTTGAAGGAAAATACCAAATATCTCCTGACTTGCCGTGAAGTGGTGAGTGACTGCGAGGATGTGCAATTGCTGACTGTCTCCATGACTAACGGGGGAATTTCAGGTGCACGTGGAGCCTGCAGAGATGTGCCCCCAAATCCTGCTTGAGTTTTTACTTTTTTAATCTGTCAGTTTCATCAATTATGGTTGGACTTGATGTATCTGCAGCCAAAATTATTCTGTTATTTTATGATTCTCATGAGCTCAGCGGCGGCTGATGTGGAGAAACTTCTACGGTACTCCTGTGGTGGGAAATAGTCACATCTTAATGCCATCTTGTCATCATGTTGTACCGTGGCAGGGTGGTCTGGCCCGTGCAGACAGGTTTTGTGGGTCCTCCAAAGGCAAGTGGAGTTTTTTTGAAGTCTGGAGCATCCTTTATCCTGTTGTCCTGGTTTTGACTGGGATAGAGCTAATTTTCTTCTTAGTAGGTAGAACAGCGCAGTGTTTTGTTTTCAGTATGGGATTTAATATAAGAATGTTGATATTATACTGATGTTTTTAGTTGTTGCTAAGAAAATCAAGGATGTTCCAATTTTCCATGGTTTGCTAGTGTCATAGTTTAACTCGGCTGGCAGCCAAACACCACACAGCCGCTCGCTCACTCTCCCCCTGCCCCAGCGAATATGGGAGTTAATTGGAGGGGTAAAGGTCAAGAGACTCGTCTATTGAGATAAGAATAATTTAATAATTGAAATAAAATTAAAATAATAATGACAATAATAATGATAATAATAATAGACTATACAAATGAGTGATGCACAGTGCTCATGACCTGCTGACTGATGCCCAGCCCGTTCCCAGAGAGTGATCCCAGAGGAGTGAAAATCCCAAAACTGAAACTGCAATCCCAGAAGAGAAAGAATCCCAGTTGATTCTCATTTATATACTGCACATGACATCATATGATATGGAATATCCCATTGGCATATCCACATGCCAGTTTGGATCTGCTAATTTTACTGTACCCACCCCCAGTTTCTTCTGCACCTGCACCAGCAAAACATGGGAAATTGGAAAGTCCTTGATTTCTTAACAACAACTAAAAACATCAGTATATTGTCAACATTCTTCTCATCCCAAATCCCACACTGAAACCAAACCACAGCACTGTTCTAGCTGCTAAGAAGAAAATTAACTCCATCCCAGCTGAAACCAGGACACCTGCAAACCCAACACCCACATCCAAAGGCATCATCTAAGGGAATCAAAGGTTTGGGCTTCACCTTGACACTTGAGCTTTGCGTTGGAGGTAACTTTGATTCCAACTTCTTTTCCAACCTGTTTTTGTTTCCATTGGGATTTAATTGATCTAAAAGCTGGGGTAGAAAGTGCATCTGCTCCAGCAGCTGTAGCCACCGTGCCCAGACACGGTCACTGGTGGGTCATGAAAAACACTATTGATCTCCCCCTTGATGGCATTTGAATTCAGTTCTTAAATTAAAGCTGGTAAAACAACAAGTCAAAGAACAAGCGCGGTGTGCGATCAATGCCGGCTTGTTGCCGGTTGAAAGGGCACCGGATCCATAAAACCCATCCGCCGGGAGAGGAGCCCGAGCTGCGGCCCCGAGCCCAGGGCCGTACTCACCGCTATTGCTCCGGGCAGATGCTGAATGAGTTCCTACCTGCAGCCTTGGGTAGATGTGCTGTGAGATAACCAAGTCTGCAATTTCATCACAAATTCTGTTTCGTTTCCATTTTTTCCTCAACCACAGCAGGTTGGTTTCAGTGGTCACCGGAGGATTTTGGCAGGTCAGCCACAGGGAATGACCAACCCCCCAATTTCCACAGCCTTATACCCTCCTGGGGAAAGTCTCATCAGTGTCTGAGAAATCACTTCAAAAACCTCATCCCAGGGTCTTTCTGAGGCAGAAATTCACCTCCCCGTGTTAAAGAGTGGGTCTCCATTGTTGTCATCCCATCAGAACTCCTGCGCAGCAGCAGTGGTCGGACAGCGATGCTGGTGGAGCACCAGGAAGGGGTAAAACTGAGCTCACTGCTGCCGGCAGGAGGTTTTGCTCCAGCTTTGTGCTCCCTCCTTGCTCCCAAGTCCTTAATATGTTTATTTTTTTTCCAGAAAAATACAATGAGGAGTAAATTCCTCTCTGATTATAGAGGGATGGAGGAAGCTCCTGTGAACCCAACCTGTGCAGGGCTGCACACCAGCCCCAGCCCCAGCTCTACCCAAATACAATGGAGCTGCCAAGGTTGAGAAGGAGAAATGAAAACCCTCTCCCATGTTAAACAAACAGAGGTGGGGGATGCACTGTGGGGCTCAGCTGCCCCTGCTTGGAGATGGTTGTGGACTGTGGGTCCCCAAAAAACGTGTCCATGAGACACATGGAAAAGCTCCCTGAGCTGCAGGAGCACGTTCAGGGCACAATTTACCATCTGAGGTAATTCACCATGGAGGTAAATTCCTCCTATTTTGGGCTGTGATGGTGCCTGGGGGCTGCAGGGTGGCAACTTGGACTGGGATGCACCCCGTACCATCCGCAAACTGGTTTCCATCAGTATTACTGGTGCCTGGGGACCTCCCTTGGGGTTAGAAGACGGGCATGCGTCAAACACGTAAGACACGCTTTGGCGCCGTCTGCTCCTGCAGAACAATAGTTATTCTTCGTGTTAGTTCAGTTACAGATCAAATAATCTGAAAAATTCACAAGTGGCTGCGGATACAAATTAACTTAACAAAACATTTTGAAAACGTCGCAGTACTGGGGAGAATATCAATGCGACACGCACTGACGGGAGAGAAAAGCCAAGTGTCTGTACCGGAGTCCTCCACATCAACATTTTCCCCGCGTCAGATCACACAGAAAGCAGCTAAAGCTGGATGAAATAGAATAATAACGTGGTCCAAGATGGAGCGATGCCATATGGAAGCCCAGGGAAGTTTTCACTGCTCTTTGCTCCGCTGATGTTTTTCAGCTGTGTCATTGGGACTTTGCTTCAGCGAGAACATTACGGGCTGAATTTCTGGCTTTGCAGTGAAAAACGACAGGCTGAATTTTGTCCTTTATTGCACCAAAGTCATCGGTGTTGCAGGAAGGTAAAGGACAGAGGTATTTGGCTTGTGGTCGCAGTTTCACAACCGCAGAGCAAAAGCTATAAAATCTTGATGAATCTTTTTAGCTTCCAAGCCTAAAAATGGTTCTTTGTGCTCCAGCCCGGCTCGGTGCAAAGGCAGGTCCTTTGGATCAAGGCAGCAGCATCCTCGTGCTCGGTGCCGATCGCAGTTTATTACCCGCAGAAAGCAAATCTGTCAGGGAAATAACCCACCAGCTGATTTCCCTCTGGTTTCATTTCCAGGAGGGATGTTTCCAGCTCAGCTGCTCAGTGAGGCTGGAGTTATCATAGCATCATAGCGTCACAGAATGTGGTGAGTTGGAAAGGACCCAAAGGGATTGTGGAGTCCAACTCCTGTCCCTGCACAGGACAATCCCAACATTCACACCATGTCCCTGAGGGCCTTGGCCAAATGCTGCTGGAATCTTGTCAGGCTTGGTGCCATGAGCACCTCCCTGGGGAGCCTGTTCCAGGGCTCCACCACCCTCTGCCTCAAGAACCTTTTCCTCATGGCCAACCTCACCCTCCCCTGCCACATCTTCCTGCCATTCCCTCTGCTCCTGGCATTCGTTGGTGGCCAGAGAGAAGAGATCAGCGCCTGCCCCTCCTCTTCCACCTTCTGCTCCTGGTGCCTGAATCGAGATGGGTTTTGGTGTGGGGAGAGGAGCCCAGGAGATAAATATGGAATGGGCTAAATAAGGCAGAGCTGCGTGGGATGCTGTGAACAGCCTCGTCGCGGACGTAACCCACTCCGTATGTGAGGTCTAAACACCCACCTGCACTGGGCTTTGGCTTTCCCCGCCTCAAGCCAACGCTGATGTGAAACCGCATCACAGTGGGTGCCCTCTCAGGGCGACTTCCCAAACTCTGCCCAGACCCCACGGGAGTGAGGAGAGAAGAGAGGAGAAGCAACGGCAGGAATTTCCCTTCCTTGCTGCAAGTGAATTTCCCCTTTTGCAGCAGAAAGGACAAGTGGATGCTGGTGCAGGGGATGTGAGGAGGTGGCACGTCACTGCTGGGCTGGTGGCACACGCACACACCCTGGGTACCATCACTCTTAGCCAGGGACAAGACTTTCTTGAAGTCAAAGCAATTGCACATCACTTGGCATGGATGCAGGGAGAGCGTTGCTGTGCCTTGGGGTGTCTTCTCCTGCCTCTAGGCTGGGTTTTCATCCTTCAGTTATCCCCTAGACTTCTTCTACCTCCAGCTACTAAACCAGGCTTCATCCTCACCTTCCTGCTTCCCTTGGGTTTGCTCCCGTGCCTTCCACACCTCCCCCAGCCCTACACAGAAGGATCCTTGCAGCTGGGGCTCAGCCCCAATCAGCCCTGCATCCCTTTCCCTGCTGCACCCCAAAGTTCTGCTCAGTGTCGACCACCCCTGTCCCACCTCCCCTTTGCTTGTGGTCAACCCAGGGAGCCACCAACAACAAAAAAACCCCTTTGGACAGCACATCATGAACAGGAGCTGCTGGCATTACTGCTCTTGCTGTTGCTATAATCGCTCCTCCCAGCCGGAGCGGGCAGCAGAGGCTTTTTGTCTGAAAGAATTGAGAACAAAACTGATTGGAATAGCGTGGTGAGATTAGTCATTAGCCATTTCACCTCCTTTGGGAGCCACTGCTAATTGAGAAGCTCAAGCATTGCTGTCACCTGGATGTTGACTCACTCCAGTCCCAGCGCTCGGACCCCCCATGCCAGTGGGGCTGTATTTATGGGGGTCACTCAGCACGTCCCCACTTTTGGTTTTGTCTTCATGGGCCCTGGAGGTTAAAAAGGGGGAAAAGCAGAACAGATAAATGGGTTTGTAAACTCCAATGGGCTGTGGAGGAACATCACTGTGCGGCAAGACCCAACGTGGGGATGCTGAGCCGGAGGGACGCGCGGGGAGGAGAGGGAATCCCTCTCTGCTCTCCTCGCTGAGGGCTGTCGTTAACCTGCCGCCCAGCTTTCCTTGGCTGGAGAATGAAGGCTGATTGATGTCTGGTATTTATACAGCCCACATTTCCATAGCAGCCTGGACCTCAGGAGGAGGGAGATACCATCACTCTGGGTACCCACACATCCTTCATCTCGGCTGATTTGCTGGCTTTGCCATCTCCGGGTGTCCGCCGGCTCCTCAGCATCACTGCCTGCACAAAGCAAACTCCTAGAATCAGAGAATCAGAGAATTGCTTGGTTGGAAAAGAGGGTTTAAAGCCAAGAGGGTTTGGTTTAAAGCCAATCGCTTGGCTTGAAACTGAAAGAGGGCAGGTTTAGATTAGATATTAGGAAGAAATTCTTTATTGTGAGGGTGGTGAGACACTGGCCCAGGTTGTCCAGAGAAGCTGTGGCTGCTCCTCCCTGGAAGTGTTGAAGGCCAGGTTGGATGAGGCTTTGAGCAACCTGGTCTAGTGGAAGGTGTCCCTGCTGATGGCAGGGGGGTTGGAACTGGATGAGTTTTGAGGTCCCTTTCAACCCAAACCATTTTATGATTCTATGAAAAGACCTTTGAGATCATCAAGTCTGACCATACTTGTCCACTACTAAACCATATCTCTGAGCACCTCATCTCCCTGTCTTTTAAATCCCTCCAGGGATGGTGTCTGCAGTTTGCTGTGAGCGAGGGTGGCAGGAGAGGTCCTGCCGTTTCGACTCCCTGCTCGCCATCCACCATCGTTGGGTGCTGCACCCCCTGAGTCCATGAGTGTGTTGGGGAATTGCTGTGCTTGGGACAGGGAGAGGAACTTCTGTTTGGATGGGGTTAAATTCTCCAGAATAAATAAAATAGGAAACAGTCTCCTAAGGCTGAATGAAATGTGCCCTGTGGGACTCGGGTGATCTCTGTGCAGAACAAATTGGGGTCTTAAGGCTCCGTGTGCTCTCGTGGAGGAAGATAAAAGATTATATTCCTTCCTTCCTTCCTTCCTTCCTTCCTTCCTTCCTTCCTTCTTTCCTCCATCCCTTTTCCTATTGTCCTCTCCCAGTGAGAGGCTGGCAGTTCACTGCAGGAGATCTGTCTCCGTGGCAGCCAGAGAAGCCCGGGGAGATGTGGCTGGTGCCCGCACCAGGCCCTCGTGGAGATGTGGCTGCTGCCTGCACGAGCCCTGGGAACAGGCACCACACGTTCACACGCTGCAGCAGAGCGAAGATTTCCCCATCCTGGAGGAAGCTCTGGCATTCCCAGGGACCTGAAGACTTTCTGGCTGGGAGACTGGACCAACCTCTTTGCAAACAGTTCTTTTTCTAATTGAATTTCTCCCCCGTGCAGATCCCTGAAGCTTCCCTCACGCACAGGGGATGTGGAGTTTAAATGGGAATTTCTGGCTTTTCTTTGCCTGCCAGCGCGGGTGGGCAAGGCCATTTGGAAGGATGTTTTCCTTTCGTTTTACAGTCTCATTGGGCAGCTATATTTAGGCCAGTTTCTAATTTTCCGGGCTTAATTAATGAGCTGAAGTTTTCACTCCCAGACACTCGAACAGCTTGGGAAGTTCAGCCTGGTCACTGGGCAGGGAAAAAAAATGTCTTTCTTCTCTGCAAGTGCTGGGAAGTGACCTGCAGATAACCCTGGATGAAACATCTCTATGGGCTCAGTGGGACACGCCAGCCCTGGCCCTCAGGCAGCCTGTGCACAACACGGGCTGGCACACGCGATGCCACACAGCAACACGCCGCAGCAACACGCGCAGCACCTGCGCACCCATGACATGGGGATGTGCTGCGTGTGTTCGTGGCATCCATTCAGGTACCAGTCACACCAGTACACAGCTACACCGTCATAGAATCATCGAATGTGGTGAGTTGGG
>NW_010325438.1:8207-15329 GCF_000700745.2 Antrostomus carolinensis | reverse complement strand
CCGCTGCTGGGCACATGCAGCCCTGGGCGCTCTCAGAAAACCTCTGGAGATTTCCCATCTCAGCATCCTCAGTGATGCCATCAGCTTATCCGTGGCATCGTGGTCGCTGCCGAGCCAATGGTGCTGTGCATGGAGCGGGGGCTTTGCGGGGCAGTGGCCAGTGACCTGTGGTTCTGCGCAGGAAGATGAACCAGGGACCGTGTGCTGCCCACGGGCAGGCGGATGCCGTGGTGCCCTGGCACACTGTGAGCAGCCAGCCAGCGTGTGCCTGCTGCTCATGGCGCTGGGTGGGTGCCGGTGTGGGTGCAGAGGTGTCCCAGAGGTGTTAGCAGACCCCTGGCCCCGCTTCCCACCATCCCGGTTCCCAGGCCTCAGCCCTCTCCAGCTGCACACAAAGGGCTGTAAGAAATGGCCCAGATGCAGCGAGAGATTTTCATGGCAAGAAATCAAATAAAATGTTCCTGGCGATGAAGTGAGAAATAAAACATGCTTTCAGAAAACGACCCTTTTCTTCTGCGTGCCTGGGAGTGGGGGGGGCTGAGGGGGAACACAGACAAAGGTGCCGAAGGTCTCAATCATCTCACCGCTTAATTATTCCGTCTCTCAGAAGGCATCTCCAGGCAATTAGAATAATCATTCATGCCTGTGCTTTACTAGGGACTCTTGCTTTCTTCCTCTGAAGCAGCAGCGCTGGATTGTAATTTTTTTATTTTTTATTTTTTTTTTTAACTTTAGCGGTGACCTGCAACTAAAGGAAAAATAAAAGTTTTTTGAAATATTAGTTTAATAAGACATGAGAATAATATTAAGGATATGAGCCTCCCTTATTTATTATTTATATGTATACCGTGATTTAGAGATGCACTTGAACCAAACAAGTCACTACCAAAGAGTGGATCTATCTCTCTATATATATTAAAAAAACCTACAATATTCGCCTGGAGATTCTGTCCACATATTTGGAGATTGTGATTTAACATACACAGTTTATCAAGGCTGGGGCGCTGCACAGAGAGACTGGAGTTTTATGTAAGGGTATAAATAATCAATGCACATAGCAACTTTAAATTACTGCTAATGTGTTTTACTTATGTTCCCACTAGAACGATATGTGAAATAACAGGGAGTTGCTAGGCACACGCTTGACAAATAATATCCATGAGTTTCCATTTTTATTATTTTTATACATTTCTTATTAAACCAAGCGGTGCCGTCCGAGCTGCTGCAGCCAGCCCTGACTGGTGGATTTCAGCAGCACGTGAGACCAGGGTTAACACCACGTGGCGAAGCCGCCGGCGCCCGGCAGCAGGGCTGGGCTGTGACACCGAGGGGCTGCGCATCCCCCTTGCCCCCCGCCTGGCCCGCGCAGGGCTCGCTGCCGGCACCTGGGCCTGTAAATCCTTCGGTTTTTTCGCGCGGGGCCCGCTGCCGGCACCTGGGCCTGTAAATCCTTCGGCAGAACCAGCAGCCAACCCTGTGCCGGCCACGGCAACGGCGCCTGCTCGGAGGCAGCTCTGCACTGAGCAGATCCCGCTCTCCTGCTCCTTCACTCTCCTGCTCTCCTGTCCCTGTGCTCTCCTGCTCTCCTGTCCCTGTGCTCCCCTGTCCCTGCGCTCTCCTGTCCCTGTGCTCTCCTGCTCTCCTGTCCCTTCACTCTTTTGTTCCTGCGCTCTCTTGTCCCTTCGCTCTCCCGCTCCTTCGCTCTCCTGCTCTCTTGTCCCTGTGCTCTCCTGTCCCTGTGCTCTCCTGCTCTCCTGCCCCTTCACTCTCTTGTCCCTTCGGTCTCCAGCCCCTTTGCTCGTGGAGGATTTCCCTGTTTGCTGCTCCCGTGTGTCTTGGCCGCGGTGCACAGGCAATGCCAGCCGGGATCAGTCTGTGCAGATGCTGCTGCTGGCTGCCAGTGGCCCTGGGAATGTTTAGGTTGGGCTTATGGCTAAAATGATTTCTTTCTTTTAATTTCATTTTCAAACCTGATGTCTCTTTCCCCTTTCCTCGCAGGCTGTGGGCAGGGGAGCAGGGCTCAGGGGCTGGCTGCTGACCCAGGTGAGCCCCTGGCTCTGAGTTGTTCTGTGGTGAAGCCCCCGCAGCCAAGAGACCCGTCGTTTCAGCGTTGGGACACGCTGATGCCAAACATGTCCCAGCATCGCTGGACTGAAGCTGTGGGTGCTGGGAGCGGGCAGTCTGTGTGGCCAAAGGGATGATGTTCAGGTGCAAAACAGTTCCACAGGCTTCATGGTCCTTGGGGACATCCTGGGCTCCCATTCCCTTGTCTTTGGAACCAGCAGAGATTTCCTCAAGTGCAGTTTCTTGGTGACTTTTTCATCCCCATTAGGGTTTTGGCACAAGAGGAGTGGCACATGGACTCTGCCTGGTTTGCCTCTGTGAGCTGCGACAATTGAACTGTAATTCACCTTTTCTCCTCTGCCATGTACTTTGTGCTGTATCTGTAAACACGTTTGCTGGACCAAAACCAGAATCCAAAGGGCTGGACTGTGTAATGGTCCAAAACCCCAGCAATTATCCGGGTCTGCCTGCCCCTGCTTTATTTTAGCCCCAGATCATGCAACAGGTTCCTGCTGCAGGAGCCGGGCCAGGCTCAGCTCACAGGGACTGGGCTGGGGGCTTCACCTGGAGATGGTCGAGGCCTCATCCTGCTGGGAAGGGCTTGTTCAAAGCGGGGTCTCTTGAAAGATGCCATCCACAGAAATTCAAATATTAAACATGGCACTGATAGGAAAGACATTTGACTAGATGGGAGGAAATATTTGCTTTAAAGCGTGCAATCTTCTGATGTTTGGGCACTGGAGCTGTTACAAAAACCTTTTCTGTTCTTAACTAATTGGTACTTGAGAAGCAAAGAGCTTTCTGCTTCGGGGCTGTCCCCATCACCATCCTGTAGCAAAGCCCAGCAGGGAGCTCTGCCATTTGCCATTAAAACTATTTAGTAAACAACAGCTATTTATTTGTAAACAAATCCTCGAGTGTTTATTATTATGTCACTATCAAAACATACATCTCTCTACTGTGTTTAAGGGAAGAAAATAAACAGAGTGTTCTCAAACCCCCTCTGCTAAGAAATGCTAAACTGGCGAGTGCATTTCCAAGGGCTGGCGGGCTGGGGTTGTCCCCGGCTGGCTGGGAGCAGCCAGGTGCCACAGCTGCCATTGCGACCACCCATTTCAGCGACACAAACACCCCCTTGCCTTGCAGAGAAGCCATAAAGAACCAGCAGCATTTGCACAACGAGCTTACTCAAAAACTGAACGTTCTCTGCAAGGAGACCAGAGCCTCATCCCACGCTATTAATGTTAATTGCAAAACTTGCATTAACCTCAGTAAGAGCGAGTGCAGACTCAGAAACACGAGACCTAAATTAAGTGATTGTCATCCAAGACTAGGAGCTCACAGGTCCTTTTTGTGGTGGGTGGGCTACCAGCTGTCAATAAAAGGTGTAGCTGGGTTATGAAGCTGAAGCTGGGAGCAAGAATATTAATTTGTCAATATAACTGTCAAGATTAACCTTAAAATGCATTTCCGAAGAGTGAGCCAGTGTTCCTGTCCAGGGTGGTGGGGAGCAGGGCTGCTGGGGCTGAGCTGTGCCAGCACCACTGATGCCAACGTCCCTGCCTGGCTGCAGCGTCCCTGGGCAGGCGGTGGCAGCTGTGACATGGTGCACAGGCGCTCATACACACACAGCGTGGAGGGAAGTTATCCTTCAGCACCGAAATTGGTACGGGGGAGGGAAAAAAAACCCCTATTCAAGTGAAAAGCAGCTTTGGATCTTTAATTAAAAAACAGGGTTCACAGCACCAGGGCATTGACTTCCACTAGTTAATCTCCATCACTTCATTTCACCACCAACTTCCATACTCTACAAAACTGCTGGAGACAATTTTTATTGATTGCTCTTCAAGCCGTCAAAAGCGTCCCTGGCTGATCATATGTTACCCCCAGACACCTTGTGCATTTCAGATAATAACTTGGTGCTCTAGAGAAGAAATGAATTGGATGTGCAGTCAGTAACTGTCCAAGTGAATCATGTTACTATATGTCAGCGGCTCAGGCTCTGACTATCATTTTAACAGAGAGAAATCCGCTATTTTCATGGCTGTTTGAAATTATTTTCCAGATGAATAAGATATAACAACAACTACTTACAGTAAAGAATAATACGGGGAATCTATTTGCTACTCGGAAACAAATCTTTCAAGTGTAATGCTGTTTAATGTTATTTAATCTGTAACTATGAACTTGGAATTTTGAAACTAGCTTTCATGTAGTGCAAAGATCTTGTGATGTGAGAGAGTGGGAAGCTGAAGTTGGGCTGGGTGCTGGCTGGTATTTTGTATCTGATAATTGTAAATAATATATTTCATACAGAAAGTGGAACATTACTAAAATACTATTAAGATGTATGCTAATACCAAACATGGGCATGACAGTTGATTTTGCATAAACAATTGCCACGTATCAAGATTGTTCCCTTTTTTCAGGTGTGTTTGTCAGCGTTTCATTCAGAATTGCTATGAAAAAATGTTAAAAAAAAGTAAATAATTTCGAAGCTTTTGTCAGCCTGGTAACCCTTTAACTATAAAAGCCTCTAGACTTTTTCTAGAGCTGTATTAACGCTGTTTGCTTGGGTTTCACACCGTACTCGTGTCTTCCCTTCGTGCTGAAGGGGCTGCTGGTTAGCGAGCGACTCATGGGTGGCTCGTGGGTGCCTGGTGGGTGCTTGGAGCCCAGCCCCCATGGGCAATGGGATGCCAGTGGGATGCCAGTGGGATACCAGTGGCATGCTGGTAGGATGCTGGTGGGATGTCAGTGCTGCCCTGGGCTCTCGCCGCTTATTGGGGCTCCCAGGCAGGGTGAGGGAGCTCTGCCACCCATGGAGCCATCCTTGTGCCTGCTGCAGGGACCCCTCCTGTGGGAAAGTCCTCTGGCACTGACAAATCTGCTGCAGGGAACCCCCACCCACAGCAGTGCCAAGGAGCAGCTGTCCCTTTCACTGCCTTATCTCCTCTTTACAGAAGACTAATGAGAGGGATTATTTGACTGATACCAGCCTGCTTTCCTGTCCATCACACACGGTTCCCTGCCAAGGGCTGCAGACTCCATGAATGGCTTCACAGAGCCCTTTGGGCAGCTGCCTGCAGGCTCCTGACCGCCCCATCCCACCCCGGCTTTTCATGGGGAAAGGGCCCAAAAAGGACGTTCCCTCAGGACAAAACTCTCCAGCCACTTCTGCAGAGCCCAGCTGAGGGGCTGAGCCCACAGGTGGGGCTGGGACCCCCTGACACCCAGCCACACAGGACCCCATAACCCCACTCAGCCCTGGGGAAAGCCCTCAGACCGTCCCTGAACCGGCGTGGCACGTCCTGGGACATGGCAGCAGTTGGGGTTGGGCAACTCTTCACATACAGATGTTTGCAGAGACGTGTCAGATCTGTGTATTAAAGCAGCAAAAGTGACATTAAAAAAAGGAAAGGTTGTTTGGTGACTTGGAGGAGGTGCGGCGATGACTGCAGCTCTGTTATCAGCAGGGACAGAGGTCACGGCCACTTTTAATTACTGTTGTGTATTAGCTCATCATCTCTATTACTGTTGAGTTATTATAGTGAAATGGTTAAATACATCATGAGACATAACTGGTGAAAAAGAGCAATTTACTCCTCTGGTGGACGAAAAAAAGTTGAAGCAAACCACATTTATTCTGATGAGTTCTGGGGTTTTTATCAGTCCAGGGACCAGCATTTATTTGCATACCGATTTGCATCCACTACACGAAAGCAGCCATCCCAACTGAGTACCAGGAGCTGTTTGCCATCTCTTACCACTATGATCCAAGACCAGTTCAAGAGCCTGTACCTGGACTGGTGATGCCACTTGTGTCACCGCAGGGCACTGCCAAGCAGATGGGCCTTTCTCAACATCTTCCTTTTCCTGCAGTGTCCGTCCCAGCAACAATCCTGGGGGAGGGAAGGGGTGGGACGGACCAGGGATACACCAGAAGTGTTTTGGATTTGGCACGATGGAGTGCCACCACCTTCCTCCCTCCCTCCATCCCTCCCTCCCTCCCTCAATCTGTTCCTGGGCTTCTCGGCGTCCTGCGCCAGTCCCTGATGTTCTGTCACAGGCTCCCCGTGGGAGCTGGAAGCAGAAAATGCTCCTGCCACTCGCGACGGCTGAGCCTGGCTCGTGTTCCAGCTGGTAAGTCATAAAGAAATGGTAAAACACAGCCCCCTCAGGGCTGCTGGGAGCTGGATCGAGTTTTTCCCTCTCTCCCCAGAGACAACTCTTTATTCTCACACTGACAAAACTAATGGCCTCGCTGGGTCCGACAGTGACAAAGCAGCCGATGGCATTGGCCCTACCAGTGCAGTGTCATGCGTGACGGGGCCAGACCCCCGTCCCGGTCCAGGGATGGGCTCTCTGCCCGAGTACCCCTCGTGCTGACGCAGGTCCAGGCTTCTCACAGCCAGAGATCATGTTTCCAGATAAATATTTAATTTCAAAGAATGAATTCTTAATTACGACACCGGGTTTCACAGTGAGACTGCCATGCAGGCGCCCTCCCTGTGCTCGGGCAGGCGCTGGCGGTGGGGGTCCCTGCACCCACCCGGTCCCACTCACCATGGCCTATTTGGGGTCTGCGCTGTGGAGACCCAAGCAGAGCTGAGCCCATCGCTGCTGGGGGGGCACGGCCACCGCCTGCACGTCACCTCTCCAGGTTTCCTGCAGCCGGCGGGTTCGTGCCGGTGCCGCTCGGCGAGGCCGGGCAGGTGGATGCCTGCACACGGTGTGCTCCTCCATCATTTAATCTGGAGTGATGCATATAGAAATTTAGATCAGGCAGCTTGACATTCCTGACTGCTGAGGCTGTGAATCGATGGCCTCTCTACTCCCTGCCGGGGAGATCGATTCCCCAAGCACAATGGATTGGTTTCATCACTTTGGTTTCACCTTGTCAAAGTCATGTCTGATTTACTTTAGTCTGGAGGGCAGATTTTAAGTATTTCACTGCTTTTTTGTAATCTCCCTGCATGTATCGCTAATCGCCCTGCCCTCGGTGTGGCAGGAGCACTCCCGGCCCCGGGGCTGGACACCAAACACCCCACGGACTGT
>NW_010325438.1:7002-8191 GCF_000700745.2 Antrostomus carolinensis | reverse complement strand
GAGCGCTCCCGGCCCCGGGGCTGGACACCAAACACCCCACGGACTGTGCTCGTCTTTTCCCACCCAGAGAGAATGTAGTGGGTTTGTCAGCACTGGCTTTCCCTGTGCCGCTCCCACCTCAGGCAGCTGGGAAATGTCCCTGGGACTGGGGTGTCCCTGGGGGGCCCCTGGGGCTGTCCCGAGTGGGACACACTCAGTCCGGCTGGAGCGCTCACTCTACTCAGAAAAACAAAATTTTCCATCTTCCACCAAAAGGAATGAAAACAAAAACCATTGCTGCAGCCAGCGTGGCTGCAGACCTGGCCCAGGATAGATGGTGGCCGGTCCTGCCAGCGTCCTCACGGCTTGTTGGGAGCAAAATTATTGTCCCGCTGCTTGGTTTGGCCCAAATTCTGCTTTGTCCAATTATACTCCTGGGTGAGTTTCCTGAGTGTAAGTATTGATCAATCTGCAGACAGGTTTGCTGTCTGTTCTGTGCATTACCTCTGCTCTTCTCCGGGTAATCAATTATATTTTTATAGCTGTGGGTATTAATCAATAGACAGTAGCTCTCTTAACTGATTTGTCCAAGGCCTTCAGTCCGCAGCCCATCAGTTACCCGGGAGGGTCGGGGCCATGTGTGTGGCACGGAGGCAGGTGCGAGGTGTCCCCATGAGGTGACATGACGTGGGTGCCGGGACCATGCCGGCACCAGGCCCTTCCCAACCTTTCGTAAGGGTCCTGCCACGGTCCCCGCCGGCCATCGCTGCTCCTGCTCTCCTCTCATGGCTCATTATCATTTTTTATCTGTTACGGTTGCATCTGGAGGCCACAGGAAGGGTCAGGGAACATTCACATGGAGAATTAGCAGTAATGTTTCAGGGGGGAAATATATATCTCCTGTTTTAAAGGGAGCTAGGAGGGATAAACGGGCTGGGAGCTGAGCCCGAGCTCCCTGCTCCTCCCTCCACCTGCTCCGTCCATCACCCTGAGGGGTCCCCAGCACCATGCTGCGTGGGGACACCCACACCCACACCCACACCCGCACCTGCACCCACACTGCCAGTGCTTTTATTGCCGCTGGTTAAATGGATCACCTAGAGACTGGATACTGGCACGGGCAACAATAAACAGTTATGGTTGGAAAGGTCCCTGGAGATGCTCCTGCTCTCCTGGGTGCTGGGAGAATGTGTGTTTCACTAACGCCGAG
>NW_010325438.1:3455-6870 GCF_000700745.2 Antrostomus carolinensis | reverse complement strand
ATGAGCCCCGGCTGGCCGGTGGCACTCGGCTGGGCCAGCAGCAGGATGGAGCCCGGTGGGCAAGCGAGGGTTAATTTGGGAAGATCTGTGTTGATAATAAAGCTGCTTTTTTCCTGGCGATGATATTATGGCAACGGTGGCTCTAGAAACCCCCGACCGCTGGCGGTGGCTGCTGGGTGCTCCCAGGCCGGGATGTGCCCACCGACCCATCCCTGGACCACCCATCCATCCCTGAACCATCCCCTGCCCACCGACCCATCCCTGGACCACCCACACTGCCATCCTCTGCCCACCGACCATCCCCATCGTTGGCCTGTCCACCCATCCCCAGCCCACTGACACATCCCCTGCCCCCGCCCCCCGGCCCACCCCGCCACCCCCTGCCCATACTGAGCCACCACCCCATCATGTGCCCACCAGCCCATCCTACACCCACCACACCCTCTCACACCCACCAGCCCACGCTGCCCCACCACCTGGACCCACACCCACTGCCCTGGACCCTGCTCACCCCCCGGGATTCCATGGGGACAGGGCAGCCACCATGGGAGGGGCCATGGGACGGAGCTCCCTCTGCAGCCCCAGGGCACTACCAGGCTCCTTGGGGACAGGCAGCCCAGTGCTGTCCCCTCCCCACCTGCTCTGCCCCCCTGGAGCTGTCCCCAGGGCATGGCCATGCCCAGACCCTTTTCCCATGCCCAGAGAGTCCTGGCTTTGCTGTGTCACCCACCCCACAGATGCTGCTGGCCAGGGTGACCCTTGTCCTTGGCAGGTGGGAGCTGGTTGGGACCCCCAGTCCCACCACAGCACGACTCTCCAGGCTGTCCCGGGGGTCTGTGCCCCACTCCCACGGGGGCTCAGCATCACCCCACGCCCCTCAGGACCACGCGTGCCCCTGGGTCTGGCTGGTGCTGGTGCTGACACAGCACGTGAGATGCTGCTCACTAAATCACCCACCCTCTTCCCTCCCTTGCCCATTAATGAAATGAAATAAATTTTCCATTTTTAAACATGAAGTTTTTTTTTCAAAAAGCGGCACTTCTGCGCACAAGCAATTCCCAGCGGGAGGGGAGAGCGAGGAGCGCGGGCCCGTGTGCTAAATACAGAACAAAGCCTTCTGTCTGAAAATACCTACGAGGAGCTAACAAATGCTAATGACAAAATAATGTATGGGGGCTTTAACGCTGGATGCTTTTTATCAGCAAATTAGCACAGTTATTATGCTGTAAATGCATTTAACAATAATTTGTTTCAATAACTGTAGAACTGGTATTTTAAAAAATATACACCATATTTAGAGCACTTCATCCATGAAGGACCATTATTGTTTTTTTCCTCCCAAGAGAGTTATAAAGGTCTCTCTTACAAGTGAAAGAAATACAATCATCACCCTTCACAGTTCAGTTATTCTCTTTTATTTTATTCAGAGCCATTTAAAGTTTGTGTTTTTAAAGGAAAAAAGAGGAAGTGTCTTTAAAGGGTCAGGGCTGGAGAGGGCTTGGGGACCTGTGCGCTGTGCTGGGGTTTAAATGGCTTTGCCGGGGCCAGTGGACGGGCTGCCGTGACTCACCTGGAAGGAGAACACGAAGGAACAGAGCAGCTTGGTTCCAGACATGAATTTTTATAAACTATTTGCTATGAAGATTATTAAATGGCAACATCAGCCCGTGGATCCCTTATTCCAGGTGCTGTGCTGGTGGGCAAGTCACCGGGATGATGCAGGCAGGATACTGGGATGTCCCAGCTCCCGCAGCCCCGGCGAGGCTGAAGAAGAAACGCTCGTCACTGTTGAGATGGTGCCAATGGTCCAGCAGTTCCCACTGATGTCAGCGTGCCCTGATGCCAGCCCTGTCCCAGCGTGGCTGTGCCCATGTCCAGCAGCCAGCCCTGGCCCCGATGCCCACTCTGCCCGGGGGCTCTGCCACGGGGCTCTGCCCGCAGGGTGGTCTCGGCCACCACACAGGCAGTGCTGCTCTGTGCGGGAGCTGCTTGTTTACAGCCCGGCTCTTCAGTCACAAACCATTAAGGAAGAGAAACAGCTACACAGACACCAGCGAGAAATGGATTCACGTGTAAATCAGCTGCTTTTAAAATTTCACTGAGCATGAAAGTTCACCTTTAAAAATCTACATAAACCGCAGCTGTTCCCAGGGCATCCGCGGCGCAATCCCGTGCAGGACAGGAAACGTTTCCATGTTGAACACAAGTACAGGACTGTCAGAGAGCCGTGCTTGCAATCACACCTTTAAGCCCCTTCTTGCACCGGGGCAGTTGGGTGCCGACGCCAGCCGTGGCACCCAGCACCCAGCGTGGGTGCTCTGCTCTTAGCTCGCCCCAGCCAGCACTGCTGATTTATAAAAATCAAACAATAACTTTCAGGACAGTCTACTCAACACCATAAACATCTGAAAGAAAATCCATCTCTTCTCCATGCAAAACCACTGATGAGTTCACGAACTGCACTGTGCGATAAATCAGTTTTGCTCGTGCAGGAGAGCTGAGGGGTTTTAGGTTCCTAATAGGCACTCTGACAACGTGATTGCTCCATATTTCTTTGTAGCTGTCACCTTTGCAGGCCTGTCAATGCTCCTGATCTTTTTTCATTGTGATGTCAAGTTTTGGTAAGTGAAGAGGTGGGAGGTGGGATGGGAGCGATACTGGGACCAGTTCCCCGAGTCACTCCTGGAAGCCCTGTCCCTCCTGGTGGGAGCTCACCCATGGGGCAGCCGCAGCACCAGGGCAAAGCAGCATCACTGCCCAGGTCTGGCAACAGTGTCGGCACGACCACCCGCCCCAAGCTGCCCTTCCTGCTCCCCATCACCCTTCCCCTCTCCCAAACCATCCTCCACCTTCTCCCCCTCCCACCAGAAGTGCTGTTCCCATGACACACAGCCAGCTCTGAACTACCAGAGCACACCAGAAAACATACTTTTAATATTCAGCATCTGGATAGACAATAAAAACTGGGACAAATAATCTAGTTGAGGCAATTACCTTAGCATAAACGTATGTATAATTTATAAATGGCTTTGAATATATAAATAATATTGATAAAATTTGCATGAGTAAAAAGAGACATAATTACCAAATGATGCCTCAGAGCAGTGGATCCTGCTGGCTGCTTGCTGCCCTGGTTCTCGCTCTGGGGCACCCGGCTCCAGCCCTTTTTTGCTGCTAAAAATACGACATACACATTAAACTGAGCTAAAAACCAGAGCCGAAACCAAGTACACCGGTTTGGAAAAGTCAGTGCTGCCCACATGGCCTGCCTGACCAGGTCTGGCTGGGTTTTGAGGGGGATTTTAGAATTCCATGTTTCCTGGGCTGTAATTCAGGACGAGTATCACAGCTCAGTGGAGGCGACAGCCCCTTCCTTGTCCGGCAGCCCAGGGGTGCAGGGCTGCAGCCCCCAGGA
>NW_010325438.1:0-3444 GCF_000700745.2 Antrostomus carolinensis | reverse complement strand
CGGGTGTCCCTGCCCCGCTGCCAGCACTCACCCTCTGCTCCCCATGAAAGGGCCGGGGGACACCGCGGGCTTGGAGCTTTCCAGCCTTCACTGAACCCCCCCAAGGAGCTTTTGTGACGTTAAATTCACCAGCAAAGTGAAAACGCGAAGGAGGAGGAAAGGAGCCAGGGCCCCGCCTGGTCTCCGAGCCGCCGCCAGATGAAGTTGTCTGAGCCTGGCGCGTCCCGCGCTCACACGCGGCTCTTTAATAAAATTGGCTGAGATTTGTTGATAAGCCTGAAGCAAAGTCAATGTGAATTGTCAAACCCGCCGTTCGCAGGAGCCTTTGGGGGTCAAGCTGCTTCCTCAGTATGATCGTCATATCAAAGATATGTCAGCCGCCTGTTAACTGTTTTCTTCTGAATCGCGCTGGAGATCAGACACGAGGCGCAGATAAACCAAAGCAAAGGGGCTGGAGCTGAGCTCTGCTTGGTCCCCTGCGGCCGCACCAGCCTGGCCAGGGTGGCAAAGGCCAGCTGGTGGCATGGGGACAACCAGGGGCATTGAACAGGGGGGACACCGACACTCAATCCCATGTAGCCCTGTGGGTGCCACCACGCGTGCCAGGCTGTCCTTTGTGGGATGAGCATCTGATGGTTGTACAGTCCGCACTAAGTGAAGCTGAAAGAGAAGAAATCAAAAGAAGTGAGGTTTAATTAAGTATCAACCAAGATTTATGCAACTTTCTCTCCCCATCATAAATATTAATAAGGAGCAAGCAGTGGCTCCGTGCAGCAGGCACTGCCGAGCCATGAAGGGATGTTAATTCCAGGCGCTTTGAGATGGACTAAGCGTGACATGGAGCCTCTTTGATTTGGAATATTCCTTGGGTTTAAAAGTTAAATAACATGAAGGGGGATTTAGTGGGTAGTAAACCATTAGTGAGTCCGGGATTTAAACTCCAGTATGCGTGTGGTGTATTTCACGATTGCCAAACTGATTAATGGAAGTGTTGCTGGAGGAGCTCCCTCGCCAACGCCGGGCGCACGGAGCCAGCAGGGTCTGGGATGTGGGGCTGATGGGGTGCGGGTGCTGCGGGGGGCAGAGGAGGGGACCTCCTGGGATGGGGAGCAGGTGCCGGGGCACCCAGAGCCACTGCGCTGTCCTGCACACCCCATGGCAGTTATTAAAGGTGACACAGGCAGCCTAAGGAAGGACTTGCAGCACCCACTAAATCTCTAGCCATCCCTTAAATAAAACTTTACGCTGGCTAATAAATTTTAATGCCACTTGTCAGTGCTTGATAACTGCAATAATTTAACGGAGGAGAAGAAACCCCAGTGCTGGAGAGCAGCAGCTGTGCCGTGGGCGGTGCCCGCGGTGCCACCACTCCACGCGGCTGCTCGCTGTGTCCACCCAAGGAACAAGCAAATCCTGCCAGTTCCCTCCCTCCCGGCAGCAAATCGTCCCTTCCCGGTGTGCGCTGAGGGACAGACAACTTCTAGGGCTGGAAAAAACTGCGGCCCGAGGAGAGGAGCAAAGGGCTCCGCAGGTGACGTTCACACTGAAGCTTAATGACAGCAACACCAGTGTGACACAGCTGATGGTTTCACGTGCACCACGTCTGCTCAGTTGATGTCTTGATTTTCTCATCCTCAGTCTGCGCTGCCTGGTGAGGTGATGGAATCTGCTGGCAGCCCTGACCATCACCCAGCATAACCCGCAATTCCAGCACCGCCTTTGTGTCCAGCTGAGGAGAAGCGTGTCTGTCAGGCTGCGGTCTGTCCCCTGGCACAGTGTGCGCAGTGGGGCTCTGGCCTTGGCTGCAGCTGCTCAGCCACACTGCAATAATCAATAATGATAATAATTATTTCAGGAGCAGCATGAATTTCCTATCAAATTAAATCTCGCAATGAATAATTTTCATGTTTTATTAAACAAAAGCCTCTCTCTGAAGAGGTTCGACTGTGCAACGGTGTCCTTGGTTTGCCACAGCAGGGCAGGTGATAGACCCAAGCACAGGCCAGCTCTGGAGGGACATGGCCACAGATGTCCTCTGTGTCCCTCTCTGCTCTTAAGAGCCCACGCTGTGCTCACGGTTGGCCCAGACCAGCTGGCAGGCACAAGGGCACGGTGGGACCCCTCCAGGCACAGGTGAGGGGACCCTCCCCTCCCGCACTCCGCCACGGTCCTGCCAGGCACTGTGGAAAGCTCAGGTAGGACAAGGGCGTTGTCCCCAGAGCTGTCACCTCCAGCGGAGCCTGGCAAAGGGTCCACAGCCGGGGCAGGAATCCTGCCTCGCCGTGCCTGTGAAATCCAGGTCTCATTAGCAGGGCTTTAAGCTGCTCTGAATTAGTGTGGCTTTAACCCACTCACCTTCTATTTCTAGGAGATATATAAAGCTAGGAAAGACATCCCTCTGTGGCCTCCAAGCTGAGCCACCACCGTGTGAGTCATCCCTTCTCCATGGAGGTCTCACAGCTCTGAGCAAGCCCCGCGGCCGCAGGAGCAGGGGGACGAACCCTACAGTTGGGGGGACCAGCAGTCGCTTGGCTGGGTCCTGCGCTGTGCCAGCCTGGTGCTTGAACCCAACCACTCACTGGGGCAAACTGGTTTCTTTAATTTTCTGGTTGAACAGGGAGCAAGGAGAGTAAGAAGCAATTGATGCCGTCTCAAACCAGTAATTTTCGTTGTGTTTGGGGACAGAAAATAAAAGCATTTGCTTTTGGAAGAATGAAATGTTGTGCTAGGGATTTAGGGGGGAAATTGTAAAGAATAATCAAGAAAGTTTGCAATTTTCAGAAAACTGC
The DNA here is from genome assembly GCF_000700745.2 of Antrostomus carolinensis. Taxonomy (NCBI): domain Eukaryota; kingdom Metazoa; phylum Chordata; class Aves; order Caprimulgiformes; family Caprimulgidae; genus Antrostomus; species Antrostomus carolinensis. Next base: position 655 of record NW_010325438.1, on the reverse strand, counting down.
TTTTGAGGCCAACAAATTTGTTGGATTTCACAGAAAAAATGCAATAGTCGGAGAACTGTGTTTTTCTAATTCAAAACACTAATTCAAAACACTTTCCCAGCTTTACTCAGGATCCTGAGCCTGAGTTAACACCAGAGTTTATCCAACTGCTGCATCTCTCAGCCTCTTCCCAAGGATGCAAGAGGCCGCTGGGACCTGCTTGGCCAAGGCAGTGACTGGTGCTGGGAACGGCGCATCCCACCACAGCCCCGTCCTGACCCTACTGACGGGTGGTCTCGCTCATGGGGTATTTAATTTTTTGGTCTGAGATACGTGATTTTTTTGGCTACATTGTCCAGCACAGTAACAATTACAGCTGAGTGGCTGCAGGGCTCGTCCAGCAAAACCAGGTGTGAGGAATCTCCTGCAAGGTGGCATCTGGGAAGAGTTGAGGTGGACCTTGGACAGGGAAGGATCCCGCAGGAAGGTGTGTGGGATGGATCAGCTCTCTAATGGCATTTCCTTCCTCCGCTCGCCGCCTTGCAGCACGGCTGCACACTGAGACTCCGTCTAATTTTGTTTTAGTGCAGAATTTAATGTTAAGTTTAAATATGTAATTATCTTTAATTGAAATTACATCCGTGCTTTTCATTAACAAGACGCACCGAGCGAGCGG
>NW_010325437.1:104234-107199 GCF_000700745.2 Antrostomus carolinensis | reverse complement strand
CTCTTTTCTTGGTGGGCACCGTGGGTAACTCCATCACGGCGTACACGCTGGTGCGGAAGAAGTCTCTGCAGAACCTGCAGAGCACTGTGCACTACCACCTGGCCAGCCTTGCCTTCTCTGACCTCCTCATCTTCCTCCTCTGCATGCCCATCGAGCTCTACAACTTCATCTGGGTCCATCACCCCTGGGCTTTTGGGGGGGCTGTCTGCAAGGGCTACTACTTCCTCCGGGATGCCTGCACCTATGCCACAGCACTCAACATCGCCAGCCTCAGCGTGGAGCGGTACATGGCCATCTGCCACCCCTTCAAAGCCAAGAGCATCATGTCCCGCAGCCGCACCAAGAAGTTCATCAGCTGTATCTGGATTGCCTCCTTCCTCCTTGCCATCCCCATGATCTTCACCATGGGGGAGATCTACGGCAAGGACCAGGATCCTGACTCCCTTATCTGTACCACCATCGTGGATGCCTCCACACTGAAGACGGTCATCCAGGTGAGGATCCCGGGGATCAGGCAGCCAAACTTTGGGGAGATGGACAGGGCAGGAGGCGGGAAGCAGCTTGGGAAGGGGAATATCCCGGGCAGGCAAGATTTGGAGGGGGTGTGGTCTTGGCTCCGCTTGTTGTTCACTATCCCCCACCCGCTCCTGCCCCACAGCGCTTGGCTGAGACCCTGCACTGGGGTAAATCCTGCATCAGGTACCCGGAGCTCCTCTCCCAGTCCCTGCACTGTCCCAGTCCATGATCCCCATGTGCCACAGACCAGGAAGGAGCTGGACCCCACTCAGCCGTGTGGCTGCTGTTTGGGACCGGAGTGCTCGGGTCCTCCCCAAATGTGACAGTTCATTGCTAGAAACCACACACATCTCCACCCTTTCTCTGCAACTTCTGCATCTCCTTTCCTTCTGGTGGAGAGCGGCCAGCAAGAGCAAGAGAAATAAAACCATCTCTTCCCCCTCTCCCAGTTTCTTAAGTTGATCCAGAGCCCATTTCCTCTGTGTAGCGACAAATCCTAATTTCAGAAAGTTTTGGAAACAAGGTGTAGCATAGGCATCTGAAAAGGAACTGCATCTTCAAAGCCAGAGGCTGGTATTTTTGCTGTTTTAAGGAAATCCATAGCTGGTTTAACTGACAGATCCCTCCTGACTTCAGAAATGCTTCACTGGTCTCCACACACTGCTGGATCTATTGCACCCACGTGTGGAAAGGGTTTCAGCACCAACACCCGCTGCACTCCAGTGCTCTGAGGGGTTGAGGTGTTTGTTTACTGGAGCATTAGGCTTGAAAAATGTAAGAGATGTGGAAGGAGAGACAGAAAGAGCAGGACACCAGTCTCCATAGTCCCTTTGCTGCCAGGCTCACATGTGACAGCTCCTCAGCCTTTTATTTTGAACATGAATTTCAGGTGAGTTTAATCGGCAGCCAATTAGAATTTAAAACTGCATGTGTAGGAAAGCCTTTGAGATGTTCTCACAGTTAAAGGGACAGAATTTGAAAGGAAACAGAGCAGAATCATTTCTCCCACTGAAAGCAAGTGAAGGTATGTGCATTTAGATATAAGCCCGGAGTCTGTAGATGTTTTGATGTGTCTCTTCAAGTTTCCCCCTGTACTGGTCCAGTAAACCAAAATCCAGCCCCCACAGAAGCCCTGGATTCCCTCTGCATCTTGTCTTGATACCCACATTTCATCTTGAGATGGTGAGGGCTGGATTTCTCCTGTAGGTACTTTGTAGATTTTGTCAGTGGCAGCCCAGTGCACTTAACCCAAATTCTCTGCTCTCTGAGGAGATGTGAGCCATCTGAGAACAATGTGGCTGAAATAGGTTATTTCCAGTCATCTTCCTCTTAGGGTTAAACTGATGCTCATTGTTACCATGATAGGGCTAAAAACAGAGGATTATTTCCTAGCCGTGTCTTCGGAGATTGCAGTTTAAACAATTCTCAACATATTTTACAGTCTTGCTATTATTCGGGTTATACCTTGTCCTGGTAGGCAAGTAAGAAGCAGGCAGACATGAATGCACATTATGTGAAGTTCACCTGTGGGCTTTTCCTCATGGTTTGTTTGGGGTTTTTTTTTTGTTTTTAATTTCATTATTTTACTTGTGAATGAATTTCAAAATAAAAAGCAGGAGGCAGCTGTTGAGGAAAACAAAAACCCAACCCTTCCATACAGTCCCTTCTCAGGGGATCTGGCTACCAAAGTCGATTTGCTAAGATAGGAAGGTTGTTTAATGGCTTCGCTCCATCCCTCTGAGCACAGGGAAGCAGCACACAACGTGATGCAGGGCCCTGGACTGGGGAAGGCTCCAGAGTGAATAAGCAAAGCAGCTGCAAGTCAGGTTTGAAGTGCATTAATGGAAACCATTGCACAGCGTGTGAGCGGGCATTCTCACGTTGTCAGCTGTGCAGAGGTTTGAAAAAAAGACAAATAATGGGAAGACCTGTGAAGGAAAGGGCAGTGGTAATGTGGAGAGTGACGTGCAGAGGTCTTGCTGGTCAGAAATCTGGAGCCCTGGTCTGTTGTGGATTCAAGTGGGTTTAGAGCAGGTCTTTGCATCTCTTTGCATTCATTTTCTGTCTTTAGATTAAGCAGAGCAATGATGCACTTGCTCAAGCTGGCAAATCACTTGTAATAAATCACTCGACATATTTCCTCTTTGGCAAAGTGTCTAAAGCAAATTGGGATTTTTTTTTTCTTTTTTTTTTTCTTTTTGGAAGCCATTAGTTCTCCAAGAGGTTTTATTTGTTGACTGATTGAAAGCCAGTCCCAGAAAAGAGCAATTGTAACCATTTATAGCCTCAGAGCCCAATGTGAGCTATGGTTCTGCTGGGATCATTGCAGGAGAACACTCCTCCCTGGACTGGAACCAGCTTCCTAAGATGAATATTTGATTGTATTAATTTAACATCTCTGATTTTGAAAAAAATTCCTCTGTATTTGCTTTGAATAGTGCAGTTTTAA
>NW_010325437.1:103200-104222 GCF_000700745.2 Antrostomus carolinensis | reverse complement strand
TTCCTGAGTGAATCTAGACTGTGTGAACAACCAGGTTTCCTTATAATAAGGGGGAAAAAAAGTAAATATTCAGCTTATTTGATTCTTGCTCATATTACTTAACTCATACCACTTAAGCTCCACAACAACTCTAAGAAGTAATTACCGATATTCTTCTAGTAATTACAGATTGCTCAGCACAGCACGTACTGATGAGCAGGAAGAGCAATAAGTGAGATATTCTGCAGGGTGTCACCATGTGTCACCACGCTCAGTATGGCCAGGCACTGCACATCTCACCTCGTGCCGTTGAGACGTGAGCTCTGTGTGGTCTCTCATACTTGGTTCTTTAGAACACTACTATTTCCCAGCTTTGTTTATCACTCTCCTCACAGATACTTAAATCAGCCTGTAAATCTGGTTTATTATACATTCTTCATTGCCAAGCTTGCTTCTGTCAGTCAGGGACATCTGGTTTGAATATTGGCATCAGCGTGGGATCTGGTAGCAGGAGTAAGTCCATTATAGCCACGTTATTTAGGTCTAGTTAACACTTTAACTGGCAGACATCCTCTAAAACACACTGCAGCCAATTTTAGGGTTTTTTTTCCACATAAATTAAACACCTCTTAAAGCCATCCCCATGTAAGTAAATTCATGTTTTCGTATCACTTCAGCTGGAAGAGGTTTTAAAAGCCACTCATTCTGGCAGCAATAGATAAGAGAGCTCTGAGGCAGAATGAGATGTTTCCCCTGTTCACTTGTGGGTCAGTATCTGTGGGTTTGGCCACTTCACAGCTTTGCTGTTGGCCCTGGGGCCAGCTCCCCCAAAACAGGAGCTGGCTGAGCATCTCATCCCACCATGTGCAGCCCTGCATGCTGTTAGCATCTGTGAAACCATCACAGCATCATACACTCTCAGCCCTGATTTTCAAGAAGATCTGAATTTTAATGGCCAGATACCTGTGCAAATCCATTTGCCTTTATTGCTTCTTACTTTCTTACCCTCATACTTCTTTTCTTGAGAGGTCCCTAGTGGACCT
>NW_010325437.1:90965-103159 GCF_000700745.2 Antrostomus carolinensis | reverse complement strand
GAAAGAAATACTACAACCCTGGTGCACCATCAGTCCTGGTGCATAGAGTCGGGCAACTCCTCAACCTAAAATCCCAGGATTTTAACTGAGCCTGGGTTGGGCACACGTGTGAGGGGAGCCTGGGTGTGGGCAGCTTTCCAACACACAGCTTTTCCATAATTCATAGGAGAGAGAGAGGAACGTGTTTTCCTGCTGGCATGACACAGTCTGTGCTTGGATGGCTCTGCTGCAAAATGTCCCCTAAGTTATGGCAAGTGCCTGGGTAGGTAGTGTCTGACACATTTTATTTGTGTGGACAGCTGGTGTGAACCCATTTATTAATACACATGGCAGCTGGCCCTGCGCCTCCATAAAGTGTCACAGCTCCTTCAGCTCCAAGTTGTTCATTTGACAGGGCAACTTCTTGGGAAGCACATTGGAAACTTCTCTGGACCTCCTCACGGGTTTGGGTGGACAGCTGTTTTGCTGCAGTTCTGCTCTGTATCATCCCACCTTTGCGTGGCTGCAGCTCACCTACCCCTCCAGATCCCTTGTTTATTATGTTTTATGAAGTCTGCTCATAGTTGAGATGATTTGTAGAGTAAATAACTCTGCATATGAAACAACTGCTTGCCCAAGGAGGTCCTCTGCTTTATTTCTTCCTACATTTCTTCTTGCGATGCCTTTGAGGGAATGTGCCAAGGAGCCTCAGGTTTGAAGGGGATGGGAAGGAAGGACCAGGCGTTGGAGCTGGGAGACACAAGGTGCGTCTTGCCTCATGCCATTGTGATGTAAGCTCTCTCATACTTAATCCTTTAGAAATGGTGCCTCTTGGCATCCATTACCATGCTCTGTACACACTATTCCAAGGACATCTCTTCAGTTCCCATTTGTCTGAGAGGTCCATGAAGTTATTAATTCCACACATGATGTTGCAAACACTCCCTTAAGCTTTCCTCCAGTGAGGAGCACCTTGGCAGGGTGGTGTGATGAGGTTTCTGCCATTGTGGCACACGATCAGTGCTGTGGAAGGCAGGGCTCTGCCCACCAGCAGATCTGTGGTGCTGTGTAAATAAACATGAGAAGCATCTCTCCGTAGTACACAAGGACAGCAACCCATAAAACCAAATGGCTGAATTCTCTCCAGGTTTGCTGGCAAATCACATCCAGAATTAGTCAATGGCTTCAGTTCAGGAATCCTGAGTTTATACTGATGTTGACTAGAGGAATTGAAGTTGGTTTCTTTTCCTTAGGTCACAGCCAAATTCCTACTACGGCTTTTAATAACAGTACTGTTTTAAATCACTCACTACAGCTCCATGCAGCAATCATCCCACCCATTGCGCCTGGCTGATGAAACTATTTCAGCTACGTGGGCAGGATCTCTGCCCAGCAGAGAAGCCCACACCTGGGTGCTGTTAATCCCTCCAGTGGCACAATAAATTGTCACCTTTGTGTCAGGACCGTGTCCTGTCAGGTCATAGTTCTGCCAGCCCCTCGTGTAGACAAGAAAATGAAGATGTTGGTGTTTAAATGTGTCTGGATCTGTCCCCACAGTGATGGAGAGTGAGGATGTGGTGGCATGAGCATCCCTAAAATCTGCCTTTTTTTCCATGGACTGTTCAGGGAACCCAGGGCTTTAATTCAGCATCTGCATGACAGCCCAGCCTGCCTAATCCCAGCCCGTTTACACTGTGGTCCATCTTGCAGCTAGATCTAAATTAAATAAGCTCTTCTGTTCATTGCTTTACATAACCACTTGGCCTGCTGTGTTTTGCCAGTTCTTACATAATTTCTTCTTTTTTTTTTTTCCCCCAATTGATTTTAATTCACTTGATTTCTTTTTCCCTCTCCCTTCCCAAGATGTCAGCTGGAGGGATAATATAAGAATGAGGACATGTGGCCGATCAATTTAGCTCTTAGATTTTCCTCTTAGCAGCAGTTTGTAAAGGCAGAAGAGATGAAGATAATCTAGTGATTCCAGAGAACAAAAAAACCCACAACTTGCAGCTGCCTTTAATCTTCTTCCAGATCATTTAAACCAACTATTTAATTGTCTTCTCCCTCCTTCCCCCTCCTTTCCATTAAAGGCTTTTACTAGTGTCTTTATGCAGCATCTGCTTGAGACTTGCAGATGGCACTTTTGCATCCTGATGTTCAGAAACGCTTCTGTGTCCTGCTTGAGATGTGTGTGATGGGCAACCTCCCACCATGGGACACATGGGGGGCAGAACAGGCTTTGGGCTTTGATGGTGTCACCATCGTGTTTTCCCTCCTGTGAAATTCCCCTTTGCTGAGGGGCACAGGACAGCAGGTGAGCAAAGGTGTCTGGAGAGGCTGGGGAGTGTGGTGGGGTCCAGAGCTGACAAGGTGGGAAAGTCTGAGTGTTGAGGTCATCTAGCCATAAAGCAGGTATCATTAGATGTCAAACCCATCATTCAATTCAGGCAACAAGTACTTGGGACTGGTTTAGAAAAGGTGATGGTGGTGGAGTACTCACTGTGTCTGGGTAGCAGAAATTTCTGAGCTGCTAGTTCATTCCCAGTATTTTCCTGCATCCAAAGTATCTGTTGTTAAGTTTCCCATGGATGGGAAGGAAATACCAGTGAGACAATTTTATATCCCTATACTGGGCACAGCTTTACAAGGAATCTTTTTCTCCCAGGGAAAAAAATAATAATATGAGCAAGATCTTTTAAACTGAACTTTTCCTTTTTTTGAGAGAGAGAGAGAAAGTTCAATGAGATTTCTTTGAAGCTTTTAAGTTCTCAGGGACTAGATACAATTGTCAGTTGAAGACAGAAATCAGAGATGAGATTTTCTTAGTGGAAATGGAAAAAAAAAAATAAAGGAAAAATGTAAATTTTCATAAAGTCTTCAGTACCTGAAAGGGGAAAAAAAAGCATCTCTCTTATGCAAAGTGCTCATGAAAAACCTGGGAGTACCTCTAAACTATAAAGCCACATGCAGAGTAAAGAGCATATTCAGTATCAGTAAATCAGAGAGGCATTGGAGTGACAGCTGAGCTGGAGGAGATGTCCTGGGTTTGGTGGCATTGCTCATGGCCACATTGCTGACACCAGCAGAGCAGCCACTTGCCCTCCTCGTGGGCAACCTCCCTGCCCGCCAGCTCCCCTCTGTGATTTATACCCAGCCTGTGGATGTGCATCTCCCCAGAAGCTGAACTCTGTGCAGTAAAAGTCTCTTTATAAAACCTTCCAGATGTCTCTTTGCCAAGCGAATTCCTAAATGTATAAAAGAAGAACAGGCAGCCTAGGCAGGACTTGGGTGTGCAGCCTGATTTCAACAACGTTTTCCCTTCTCTTTGCAAATACCCTCTGGTACTTTCCTGACAATTATTACTCCCTCTAGATAATAAAGAAGAAATTTTGGGCCACTGCTGTTAAAGCCAACTTGCACTCTTGAAGCAAATGGTTTACCTTGCTTCAAGAAATCTCTTCCTCCTCCAGTTGAAACACAGGAGATGATTAGCAAACCTTCCCTTAGCATGTGGTGTGCCCATCAAGAGACTCATGAGATCCTGGAAGCTGTCTAAGGACCCTCATTTCAAGGATGGATTTGGTTTAATCTTTCCATGACTTCCCACTTGCTGAATGAGCCTGGGAGAGACCACACATGAATGCAGCACTTTGGATATGCCAAGAAGCCCTGCCTGCCACCGACATCAGCTGTGTTTGGAACTGTCATATCTTAAAATATCACAAATTGTCCAACTACTGTTTCTTTGAGGTCAATTAAAATCTGCTGTCCCTTTGCCTGGAGCACTTGCCTAAATTTTGGAGCTTGCAGGATGGTTTCCATTGCAAGAGAAAGGGCTAACACAAGGTTGTCTTCTCTGATAGACACAGGCTTACAGACCTCTATTTTCTGAGCAGGCAGTGGGCTTCCAGGAGGAAGTTAGTCTTTTTGCTCTGGTTTCTGCCATGCAATGGATGTGCTGGTTGCCTTCTCTTCCAGAGCAACTCAGCCTTGCTGATGGTTCCTCTTCTGCCCTTGCAGGCTCAGCTCAATGGATGCTCATCCACTGCCTCAGCTCTACTGCTCAAGGCTTTGCATGGTGTCTAGCAGCAGGAGGAGCAATCTCATCCCTTAACCATCTCATTTTCTTCCTCTTTAACCTTGAAGAATGGGGTCTACCAACCTAGCAGCTTCACCCAGACCTGTGGAGCAAAGACCTGCTGCGTGTCAGCTAAGAACACTTTGATGCAGGATGGCATTTAGCTCAGCAGACCCCTACTCTTGATTAAGATTCCAAGGAGCTAATTAATACAGTCACTGCAATGCCACATCCTATTAAGTGTAACATAATCAAGAAAAATGCAGGACTGCAGTGCTGAACCAAATAAATGTGGTCTCAGTACTTGGTAGCACTGTCATATCACCTTGTTCCCTCAGAGAGCTTGTTCAAGAAGTCCATAACTATTTGAGTACGTTCAGTACCAAATTAACTATTTTTTCCCTTCTATTCTATGGTTTTTTTTTAAAACCACCTTATAAAAATGCAACTCACGCAGCCACTGGGAAAGTTTAGCTCATTGCTCGCTTCACTCTATTGATTCCTCCTGCAAAGACCTTACATTTTATCCTCACGGGGACAATTTATACATTTTAATGTTCTCGTTTCATTCAAAAGAGAAACTCACAGGATTGAGTTTCCCTCCCCAAAGCCCACGTTTCATTTTTTTGTCACTGTCAGTCATGGGTTTATGACACTGTCATACTTACTTGTTCCTTAACTGCAAGTATGTGAAGTGTGATAAAGCACTGTGGGAGGAAGGGGAAATATAAGTTCAGGCTAATAAAGAGATATTCGACCTCAAGATACAACAATGGGGTGGTATGTATGCCCCAAACAATAGATTCTAGTCACTAATCCAAGGGACAAACTCTGCCCCAGGCTTGGTCTCCTTTGCACTGCTTTGGCAGCTCACAGGTACTTCCTGGCCAGCACAGGAGAGCTGCAGGATGGAAAAACCCTTGAAAGGGCAAAAAAATATGCAGGAATTTAGTCAAAAAGCATATCACACAGTAGCAGCCCAGAGGAGCAGGGCACACAGCCAGCCTGGCAGTCCTGGTCCAGCCTGGAGACCAAGCCACCCTGGGAAACAAATCATGTCGTACCTGAGGCTCCAAGAGCTGGCAAGGAGCTGCATCAGAGAAAGACAAAGGGGAAAAGCAGCAGTAAAGTAACTGATAAGTTCTCTTCCCCTTTGGGATACAATTTTTTTCCCTCCCCTGAAAGTCTAATTGAATTTTCTTTGCTCCCATTCCCAGCAGTACAAGAGGTACCAACACAGCCTCACGCCTGCACGGTTGTCATGAAGAAAATCCATATGTAGAGTGTGAGAAGGGGGAGAGGAAAGCAAAGGGTTGTGGGGTTTTGTAGCAGGTTGGAATAAAGTAGCAGGCTCTGAAAGCTGCTCAGGGGTTTACCGATGGATTAGTGTGCTGGGCAGCAGCAGGAGGGCACAGAAATGTGGTGTGACATTGCATTGATCGTGCACCTTCCTCCAAATATTTGTGGTCTGATTTCCAAGGGTGGAAGGATGTTTCATGTCCATACTGCCACGCTGTTCTCTGCCACAGGTACTGTGGCTATAACCATGTCTGAAGCAAACCAGAACAACCATGATCTCTTTTCTCCTGCGCTTGGCTCGAGATGGAACAGGCTGCCCAGGGAGGTAGTTGAGTCCCCATCCCTGGAGGGATTTAAAAGCTGGGTAGATGAGGTGCTCAGAGATGTGGTTCAGTAGTGGACAGGTACAGTTGGACTCAATAATCTCAAAGGTCTTTTCCAACCAAAGGATTCTATGATTCTATCTTGCCTTCCTCCAGCCCAGGGTCCAAATCAGGCAACATCCTCCCACACCATGAAGCAAAGGGGCCAGCACAACTCCCATTTCTTAATAGTTTTCTAGCCACCTGTCTCTATAAGAATCTATATGGCAGCCAAGTGGCAAGGTCTGCAGGGAGCACGACATTTCTCAGAGTGATGGGTATGAGTTTCCCAAAGTCCCAGCTCCTGCTGCCCAAAATTTCCTCCTGAATTCGAGCTACTGACTGCTGAGGGACTGGGCGGAAAGTGAGTGCTGTTTGTGTTGCACCAGCTGAGCCCCCGTGCCAGCAGCCGTGCTCCTGCCCTCACTGCTCCTCTGAGCTCAGCCACAGGCAAGATGGACCAGGGGAGGTAGGAAAGCTCAGCCCTAAAGATCTTCCCCAAAGGCCTTGTGCTGTAGGAATCACCATCCCGCTGCTGGGACACCTCATGTTTGCTCTAGGGATTTTAATTGTCACCATCAAAACCTTCAGCTCTTTGACTTTTATGCAGTTGAGCCCATCTCTCCCTTCACATACTCTGAGGCCAGGAGCAGTTTTCTTCACTTATTTGCCTAAATGAATTCATCTCACTGCATTTTAGCACAAACTCTTTTTTTTTCCCCCCTTATTGCCAGAAGAGCAAGGCTGATTCTGTTGCTATAAATAAGATGTTTACATATCAGATGAAAAGACCAATGCACTTGAGGTATTTTACTCAACATCAGCTCCAGCAAACCCATACTCTTTTCTGCTCAAGCCAAAGTGTCCACAATACAACCAGCACAACTAGAGTTTGAGCTCACACTACAAATGCCACCAAGGGAGTTAATTGCCCTCCAAAATGAGTTTCTCAGGGCACCAAGATGGGACTTGCCACTACTATTTCCTCCAGCAAGTCAGGCAGCCGACCAAATCTGTACAGTCTCCGCTGTTAACAGCTCTCACACTTGAGTCTGCAGTCAACAGTGGGACAGTGTTTGACTTAAATATGGCCTTTAATTTATTTATAACTGCATATCCAGCCCTTGGTATCATATTTAATGCAAATAACATTCAAGTGAAATCCCCACTGAGAGGCACATTATGAAGATTAACAGCCTGGCTTTTCTATTACTCCGGTTTATACGGTGCTGATTTGTGCTTGGTGCTTTATAGGCAAATGTTAAGAATATTTGAATCAAAAAATCTATCTATAAGACTGCCGTTTTGCAAAAAATCAGTGGCTGAAAGCCTGCTTGCAGCTCCACAGCCAAAGAAAAGGGCTGGATGCATAAAATCCTCTGGGAAATGCTGACATCCAGATAGGCAAGAACCTGGAAAGGTAATCTCTGCTGGTCACGCAATAGACCATCTGTGAGGATTTTATTTCTTTTAATTATATAGCCCACTTTCCTTTTAAACAAGCTGTCAGGAAAATTAATCTCACCCAGTTTAAGATGACACTGAACATATTCTCATGCCCTGCAATTATCTGGAGCTGTTTTATTCCTTTGTGTCTCTGTGTGATGAATTTGTGAGGTGTAATGCCGTGGGCTCAGCACCTCATTATGGACTTTAATAATAGATTTGTGTCTGATCTTCCATCTAGGTCCTTCTCTGTCCCCCCCACCCTCTCGAGAACTGAATATTCTGGCCAGGTCACTGCCCAAGTTCACTTTTCATGGAGGAGAATTGTGACCAATGTCACATTGTGAAATGTGGACAAACCCTTTAGTTGCCAGGACAGGAATCAGTTTTGTTTCGTTTTTCACCATGGATCAGGTTCGCACTCCAGCTCTACAGAGAAGCTGCTTCAGGCTCCACCACACTGAATAATGTAAAGGGCTTTTTGAGGGACGTTGGCTCTGTGACTTGTGTTGAGACTTGTTTTGGCATCTGCTCCACAGGTTGCCATTGAGGTGCAGTTCTGTAATGAATAAAGGAAAGACACAAAGCTCAGGGTCTAACTCACTCCTTGGCTATTGCAGCCAAACAGTCACAACTGTGTATAGTGGGACCCCCAGCCCCCTTACTCTTGGTCTTGCACAAACATTAAAGAATGACGCATGGAGGTATTTAAAAGGCATGTAGATGTGGCACTTAGAGACATGGTTTAGCGGACTTGGTAGAGTTAGGTTAATGGTTGGACTCGATGATCTTAAGGGTCTTTTCCGACCTAAATGATTCTATGATTCTCTGTGCCAAAGAGCTCACAGTCTAAATAATCGGTGGAGTGATGCCAGTCACTCCCTGTGACATGACACAGATACTGGTTCTGTCACTGGAGTACTTGTTGCTCTCTCAAAGCTTGCCTCTTGTTGCAAAGGGGAAGGGAAACCTCTCCCCCTGTTCTCTAAGAGGGACTCACACAGTGGTGAGACCTCTTAAGGGGAGCTATTGCTTGAGGGCAGCGCTGGAGTATCAGAAGGGAATAACCAGCCCAGCTTTAAGTGGAGACAGGTCAATGCAATGGCAGCATGGCTAGAAACACTGCCTGATCTGCTGGTTGTTTTCCAAGAGCATTCTGGAGCCAAGCAAATATCATCTATTCTTTAATGTCTAGTGAGAATGGGGTTTTGTTTGAAGATAGAGCACTAGCAGCCACAATAGCCATTTTTCTGAGAGTCAAAAGAAATGGCAGAAGGTGATTAGACCTTCTAGCTCACTGCTAGACACACTGTGCTCGGGAGCAGCCAAAAGCTCAGAGAATTTCCATCAAGAGCTCCATTATGGATGCATTTTCCCTCAATTTGTCACCAAGCCAGAGTACGAGGGTCTCGCTAACAAAGTGTCTCAGGGTGGTGCTTCCAGTGCAAACAGAACCACCGTTATCCAAAGAATTGGACTTTTAAAAGGGGCCAGGGCAGAGAGGTGGTAATAATAACCAAACACAAAGAACTTGTGGTTCCCAGCACCCAGCCAGCCAAGCTTCCAACCACAAACCACCCCATCTACCTACACCCTCCCTGCTCCTCCCAAATCCTGTTGGGTCCTATGAGTCCTTCCCATGGTCATGGCCTGTTTCACTGAGGTTCCAGCTCAGTGCAACCCCTTAGCAACCTGCTCGTTAAATTCCTCCTCTCTAGGGTGTCTCCCATTAGGGAAGACTGGGGGCTAAAGGAGATGCTGGAAGCAAGAGGAGTATTTCTGGTTTCAAGCATTGATAGGGCTTTAGACTGGAGCAGCTGAGCTGCTCTGCTCCTTTATAAGAGGGCACAGGCATCTGGTTGACTAGTGATATTAGTGCTAGGGGTCCTCTAGGAAAAGAGAAAGAAGATGAAGCATGGCAGGAGCTATTTATTTCAAGAATGAGATGGCAGGTGCATTACTGCTTGCCAGCTCTGTTTCTTCCAGCAAATGAGGTCTCCTACCCCTGTCACTCCCTGCCTAGCCTGAGTTCCTCTACAAAGGGTTAGAGACATGTGGTCTGCAGGGAATGGCTGTATCACAGGGACATGATGCTGAAGGTCTTCTTACACTTTCACAAATGCTTCTTTTTCCCTCTTCCTCTGCTTTTATCAATGGAGATGTTTCAGGGAAGACTACCACATATATAGTGATGTTACAACCAGAAATCAAGCTGGCTTGTGTCTTCATTCCTTTGAAACAAGTAAGCTTGGGAAAGGGAAAATTGCATATAGAGTTTTTCTTACATCATGTAGTGCTGTGTTAAATTCCATCCCTTAAATATTACCCAGGAAAAAGTTGCTTTTAAGGGTCCTAAGGGGCTTCCCCCCTCCTTGCGAGGTTATATCTCCTTGCTCTTGCACAAAACATGTTCAAATAATGTTTGTGTTTTCTACTCTGAAGGTTGCTGCTTTCTGCCCCATGAAATAACAGAAAAACTTTGTTAAACTCATTAACTATTGAGAGAAAAATGTAATTTACTCAGTTTCAATTAAAATTAAAAAAAAAACAAAAAACCCAAAGCAATAAAAAGCCCATGGGCAGCCTGTGAAAAGTTGAAGTAAAGAGACCAGGGCAGAAACAGGGCAAGAAATGGCAGTTTTATGTACCTCCTGCTGCGTAGAGATAGAAGAGGCCTTTGTGCCTGCAAAACAAAACTGGGTTTCTATTAAAGCAACTATTGACTCAAACTCTACAACTGCAGCTGGAGCTTTGCACAGAAGCTGTACGCCAGTGAACAGACTGACTTCTCTGCATCTGCTCAGCCCTGCTCAGCCGGTGCCCCTGCCTCCAACCTGAACTCAGATCTCTTCAGAAAAAAACAGGGACCTCTCTGCCTTGGTGCTGTAAATCAGGGCTGTGCCTTCAAATTCAGGAAAAAAAACAAAAAACAAAACAAAAAAACAGGTGATTTTTCAGGAGAAGCAGCTGGTTTGGGGAATTTGCATGACTTTTCCTATTTCCCAGGTTTATGGAGTTGGACCAGTGTGGCTGTGATGGGTGGCTTTTGCTGGAGCTGTATTTGGCAGGGTGTAATCCCTGATTTTCCATGTGGATTTGCACTAACGCCTTTCCTGAGCCACTCTCATGACAACAGAAAGCAGCTTGTTTATAAGGCCATGCATATCGATCCAGCTGTAGAGTTTATTTTGACTTGTGACCTGAGGGTACTGTTGATACAAAATTAAAGTGCAGCTCCAAATCTTCTGGGTATTAATTCCTTTGTCAGCAATGGGCTTCTTTCCTCTCTGAGAGGCTGGTCCATACCCCAGTGCTGTATACTAAGGGAAAACCTTGATAGCTAGAAGATTTGCCTCTATTTCTGTCCTACAAATCTCACAGAAGCACATTTGCAAACCCATCTCATGTCATATGAAGCCATTGCATCAATCCACTGGCTTCTCCTCTTCAGAGCCAGCATCCACTTAGGAATGGTGCTGCTCTTCTGCCAAGAACCAGCCCATGTCTGGGGCCTTTCAAGGTCAGCATCTCGGCAGTGGGGAAACCACTCATGAGGAGAATAGTTTTTTCTGCCTTGCTGCCTTCACTTATAAACACACACTGATCCCAAACACAGGTTTGGTGTCGCAGCAGAGCAAAGCTGGTTTCCTTCCTCAGAGCTGAGTGAGCCTGATGCTTTCACCATCAACCCCATATGGACTTGCCAAGGCTGCTTCTATTCTGCATGTGTGTTACACCAACGTATGGCATAAATCATTAATTGACAGGGAGATTCCTGGGAATCCATCAGGAATGGGGTTGGCAATCAAAGTCCTCTTCACTAGTGATGGAGAACTGTGTCCAGTGTCCTGTGAGGCTGATGAGGAGAAAATCCCCCACCCTTTCTATAAATGAACCTGATAAAAATTCTCACCAGCAAACATCAAGGAAGAAGCCATGAAAAATTACTTTCCAGGCTGGGACAGTTGTTGTTTTGACAGTTTTCATACCTTCATTTGATATTCCATCAGAGCTTTGCTGGAGATAAGGTATCTCATAGAAAATAGGGCTTTTACATCCAGCCGAAAAGAATGAATTGCAAAGACTGATGAGGAAAGCAGATATATTATCCAGGGAGACAAGAAATTCAGCTGAAACTAAACATGGCTTTTTCATTTATAATTCTAGCTGTTACTTGTCAGAAATCTGGCTCTGGCCAAGTTGATTGGGCTGGAAATGGGGCAAATCAGCGATGAATGTGCATTGGTCACCCTTAAAATACCAGCTTGTTTCAAGACTTACCCACAAAATGTTTCCAACTGTTCCTTCTGCTCACAATGTAGTATTCATCAGAAATGGGATGGTTTTTAGGAGCACATGGTTAGGGCAGTAGCACAGATATGAAGCGAGGCGGCTGTGCTGCCAGCCTCTCCCAGCTGTTGGGTAAAGTTTTGAGTTTAAATTGTTTTAAGGTGAATGAGACGAGCTTGCCTGGAGCACCAGCATCAATCCCACAGCAAAAATGGACCGATTAAATAAACAGAGATTTCCCTGTTATTAGTGCTGTTTAGATAACTTTGAAATGCTTATTATTTAAAGTAAATGAATTACAAAACCTTTTCCCTATTTTTGGCTCAAGAAGGAGCCAGTGATTTTCCTTTTGCAGAGCAGAGGATTTGTACTTTTTACCATGATTCAGGGAACAGTTTTGTACTTTGAAACCGGTAAGTGGATGATTCACGGTGACACATTTTGTGTTGGAAATGGGCCTCATCTCGAAAGTCTCAATACACCGTGTGGTCTGGTCTATGCCTCTCCAAAATTTGTGCTCAGAGCTGCAGTGACCCTGGGGGAATCAGCTACAAAGGGATCAATCCTTGGACCACACCAGAGTGCAAGTGAGCATCCGAGCTGACTAGGGCAGCCCTTCATTACCTCTTGTTGTTAGAGTACATCCTTATATTTGTGAAAAGTTTCATGGGTCACTTTACTTCCAGTTTTTACTCCTACTTTTACTTCTTTTTCCCTCCCTCTCTTCCCCCCCTCTCCCC
>NW_010325437.1:0-90939 GCF_000700745.2 Antrostomus carolinensis | reverse complement strand
CCCCCATTAACTTTGTTGCTTAGCCCTGAGCAGTGATGAAGGTGACCATCTCCAAACTGTGAATGCCCACTGATACTCTCTTTCTTCCTCCCCATTCCCTGCCCAGCGACATGAGCTGAACTGACAACATGACCCCAGCTCCTCTTCTCATCTCCGTGGCTCCATGTCAGGCCATGTTCCTCTACACCCAGATTGGCATCATGGCTTACGTGCTGTCCCCCTTGTTTAATGCTTTGCAGGCATCATCTGGTTTGGAGCTCTGGGGCTTGCTTTTTTTCTTCTGTTTTTTAATGCAAGACAGGTAATGTGGCAGGAAGGGTTGGAGCATGGGCTGGGTCTGCTCCCCAGAAGGCTGTCCTTGCTGCGCTGGAAGGAGAGTCATTTCCCACCCTAATTGTCCCTGGTTTCTTTCATTTTAAGTGAGAAGAGATGGAGTGGTGCAAAAAGTGTTGTGGAAACTGTGCTGTTTCACTCTCCCTTTAGTGTGTTATCTATCAAAATAATTACATGTGGCTCGGGAACCTCAGACTGCTGCGACAATATAATTCTCCTGTAGCTTTTCTGTTTCCATCTAATTAAAACGTTATTGTTTCACTCATGTTAGCTTGCATTTTAAGGAGACAAGGACAGAGTGGCTGATTGGTAACTTATTCTCTCTGTGGGTAAAGATAAGCATTAATCACCCCGTCATACTCGTGTTTTCTCTTTCCTTATGCATCTCAGACATCAAAGTGCAAATAAAGGGGAGAAAGAGTCTGGATCTTGATAATACTTGATTTTCTTCCTCCGTTGGGTCTCAGGGAGGGACGGTGACATACCTTTGCTGGCTGCTGGGGTAGTCACTGGCTGCACATGAGCTGCATTTTGAGGAACGAGGGAACTTTCATCTGAAATCGAAACTCTGCTTTGAAATTTAATGTGCTTCCATCTCCTATTCCTATTAATTTTCATTACATGTTTTATGGCTGTCATGCACCTGCCTCTTTGGTGTGTCAAGGCAGGGGAGGGAGGAGAGCAAGACTGGGTGTGCATCCCAACATCCCTACAAACATAATCGGAAATAATCTTCTCCCTAAATAATGCACTGTGGCTCAGCAGCCCTTTTCTCCCCTCATGTGCCATGATTTGCTTCCAAAACAGCTGGCACGCAGCAGGCACACATCCACCTTCCTGCTTCCTGGACACACATCACCCACAGTGGAGATGATCGATGGAGGTTAGGGCATGTTAAATGAGAGCAGAGGTGCAATACTCAACATGGTTGGGTTTTGAGATGGGAAGCTGGAATTTGATCATTTAAAATCTCTCCTGCTCCAGGTGTTTCTGTAGCCCTGAAGCATGTGTGCTCTTGTAGGGTATTTTTAGCAAATTTAAGTTCACCAAGGGTCACAGAAAAGTAGAGCATCAGCATCTGGAAGAGCTGTCATTCCACTTCCAGTCTAGCAGGAGTAACACATTGACTTATTTATGAGAGCAGTCAGCTCCCTTCTCTCTGTGTGTAACAATCTGTTTTACCTCTCCCAGCACAGAGAAATAATTTTATTGTCAACAATTTTGTGTCCTTAATAAAACCTTTAAGCAAGTTAAGCAAGATATGAGAGAAATTGAAATGTTCCCTCATATTATTATATTTTTCATTCTTTCCAAAGTATCGCACTCTTTCACAACCAACAAACAGCAATCACTGCTCTGGCCAAAAGGAGGGGAAGGAAATTATTTTTCAAAGCATGACAACTGCTGGATAAACCCTTGAACCCAGCAATTCCCAGGGGCTGTGCGAGCCTTTGGGTGTTAATGCCATGCTCACATTTGGCAGTTTTCTACTGTTTTGGATCTAGCTCCATCTTCCACCTTGGGAGAGGGACTGGTAGCAGGGCAGCATCTCACCAACACTGGCAATTCCCAGTTAGCTTTCCTTCCATCTCTTCTGAGCTGCAGCAACAGCCCTTCCTTGCAGGAGTAAAGGAGCCTTGAGTGCACAGCAAACTTCAGGCAATTCATTGAATCTTGCAAGACAACGTCCCAATATTTTGTGCTCAGTAGGAGAAGCTTAATCTGTTAGCTGGAAAATGTCCATTTCAAGAATGACTAATGTCATCCCAGATGATACCTGGAAAATTAAGATATTTGATGCTCCCTGTAGAGAAAGATCCATCAAAATGGCAAGAGTTGCTCAACAAGCATGAAGAGGGAGAGTGCAAGCCATGACAGCACTATCTGGCTTATGTCATTGTGTTATGTCATTGTATCTTGATGCTATTGGGAGACATCTGGGAGAGGACATGGGGAGAAGTGTCCTTGGCCAGGCTGCCCATGCCGTGCCTACCTGTCCCTGGATAGATGTGTGCTGCTATTGCAGACTGCAACCACTGGAACTGGGTGATTCCTGCCTGGTGCTGAGCTCTACCCTGAGCAGATCCTAAGCTTGCCCAGACCTCAGCATGGCCTTGCATAGCCAGGGAATGAGGATTCATTAGGACGTCTTGGAGTCCCACATATCCTCTGAATTTTTACCTTTGCTCCTGGACATCCTTGATGAGTTTTGGCCATCAGAGATTTTTTTCAAGACAAGACCAATATCCTCACACCTTCAGCAGCCAGAAGGGATTGCTCATGGCAGAGCCAGCCCAGACCTTCCCGCTCTTTCCATGTACCACAGCCTTGTGACTTACTTTGTGGCTTTCTTTGTGATTGCTTTTCATGTTCATCAGCTGTTTTTAACTACAGGGACTATTTCCTGAACTTTGGAAGCCAAGCAGCCATCTGCCAGAGGTAACTGGTGCTTTTCCAGCAGCTGGCTAGAAAGAAACCCTGTTTGCCCACCAGTCTTCCAGTGGCCTTTATTTTTTTGGTCTGTTGAAACTCTGGAAAGAGTAAAAATACTTGAGTGAGGCTCCATGGCTGCTTCCTGACATAAACATGAGACATAATCACCTCTGTTTTGATGAACTTGCTGCTTTCATGATCCAATGTACCTACTTCATTTAGGAACTGAAGGATCTCTGTGCTTCTCTGATTCATTGATTGTCAAGAGTCTGCAAACAGAACAGCATGTTTTTGCCACTAATTACAATTTACGAACCGTTTGTGTTAGATGAAGGGGCTGAGTGGAAAGGGCAGTGAATTAATATGTTCAGAGCTGCAGGGACATCCAGCTACAGCACAGACCAGTCCCAGAAGCTGGTTTGAAGCTAGTTGGGTGTCAGTGTCCCACTCTCAGTGACTCATTTCTCTTTTGCACTAAATGAGATGAAATTTCCCAATAAATTATAATGTAGGAAAGGTTTTGTAATGAGCTGTAAAATATTAATAAATCACCAGGAAATGCTAAAGTAACGTGATATGAGATCTTTTAAAGTAGCATGCAAATAATGTGGCAGCATAATAATCCTTAGTTTTATTCTGCATAAACTATGAGGCTTAATACAATCCAGGTTCTTCAGGGCCCCTCACCAAGACAGTTTCCTCCTCCTTTGTTTCAGTGCAGATAAACTTCCTTCCAATACTATTTTCTTTTTTTTTTTGGTGGCCAAAGTATTCTGAATGCACTGTTGGTTCACATTTGAAAACAAGGTTGTCTTCTTGTCACAACCTCTGCACTCAAATTCTGAGTTTCACAAAAGCACAGATGTTTTGGGAGAAATCTTGACCTCCTGTATGATATCAGGAGCTTGGAGAGCTGTTGGATAGACAGGCCCCAGAATGAGATCAGAGCAGGTGGATGACCCTCAATGGCATGTTGCATAGAAAGAAGGCATGAAAAGCTGGAGGGCAGTGAATGTCTGGGGCCATGAAGACCTGTGACAGTCACCCACAATGTCCAATGAAGTTCTGAAGTCTGATGGTGGGCTTTCTGCCTGAAGTGGGCACTGTATTTGTGTTTATGGGGGTGCCAGCTGGATTTCATTGATTAGATTTTGATGGTACATCAAACAATGCTTGCCATGAGTATGAACACCCCAGAGCTGGTTAGTCAGGGTATGGTAGTTAGGACTGTCAACCACCAAGATGGGCTTGGCTGAAAAGCCAGAGACTCTAAGCTAGAATGTCTTTGTGCTTCATCAATATAATTATTTTCATGAAAAATGCCAGTTCTTGTTAAACAATTGCCTGTCATAATTGTCTCTAAAGCTGTCATTACCAAGAAGTCAGCTGTCACTTGCACAGATGTGCTCCTGGAGATGTTTCTGCCTCTTCTAATGAAATTGCCAAGCAGAGCATTGCTACAGAATACAGAGATAGCCCTGGGGCACAGAGGAGGGTGATACATCTGGCTTCTCCAGATGCTGGTGTGGTGTCTCTGGGCTGCAGCAGCAGGAGAAACTGATCCTCTCTACTGTTCTTATTCATTCCTTAGTGTTTATCAGAGGAAAACTGGGGTTGAAAACTGTGGAGCCACATCTGCCCATGGCAGAAGCTGTGTTCCTGCTTCCAGCACTCGTGCACTGGAGCCACTTTTTCTCCTTCACCCTCTCTTTCCACTGGGGCATCAAGTGCATTCTCCTGCACTTGGGAGAACAAAGAGATTTGTGGTTTCATAGTGAAATAATTAATTTTCAAAGGAGAAAACATGTTTGGGTCAAACCAAGAAGAATTAATTAAGAAATTTATCAGAGATGAGATAAACAGAGCAATTAATTTGAAGTTGACCTACTGGTCCTTGCTAGTTGGAGCTGGAGTGAATCACCTTGCTTCATTTCTGGCTTATAACCCATCTTTTTCTCTTTCTTTTTTAGCTTAGGACAATTCTGAAATAAAACAGAAGTTCAGCATATTTTTTTATTTAATATTTTGAAACTAAATGTGTTGGTGTTTCCAGGGAGAAGACAAGTGTTTATACATTTCCCCCTCTTTTTTTTTTATTTTTGTCAATACTGTTTATTGAATTTAACAGGAACCCTCAAGTAGCTTGTGATTTCCTTCCAAATATTTGTTTTTCATCAAATTCACCATTCTCAAATCTTTAAGTTCCCTTCCAACCCTAACCATTCTATGATTCTACGATACTCAAGCAAGGGCAGAGTCGTGTTCCTCCGGGCTTGTAACTCACTGTCCTTTCACATCAGCCTTCACCTGGGTGACTTTGTGTGAGTTGCTGGACCTTGAACCAAGGACCTCCAGAAGTGAGAGCACAGCGTGTTCCCATTTCCATTAGAGGCTTCATTCCGTAGGAGGGAGCCTCAAAGGCAGAGCTTTGCAGCGAGGGTGCGTATGGCAGCTACTCAAAGTTGATAGCACATTTATAACAAGCTTCAAGGGGCAGAAGATTTGCTCTTTCACTTAATATTGGCAATTAGGATTGCTTCAATTATTAGAAACCCCTTGCAGGACAAAGAAATTTTTCAGTTGTTTTTATAATTTGTATTCCCACATCTACTCAATCCCTGTACATTATCTGATGACAGCGTGTTAAATATCCTTAAATGCACAAAGCTTTTAAATTCTCCAAATAGATCTTTCTGGTGATATTTTTTGTACAGCTTTTGTCTCACTGCAATGATTCGAAGCATGTCTGATTTGGCTTCAGCAAACCCTGAGCCAGGTTCCTCTTCTTTTAAGCATTTTAACTAATGCATAATAAATAAGTAAATATATACATAAACTGTCCCTTAAAAGTTAGGCGCAATCTTCTTGGCATTCTCTCTTGATTCAATTTGTTTAAAGTATCTGTCTTTTAGTGTGCCTTTTTTTTTAGCCTGGTCATGTTCCTTCATTGCTAAAGATGAAATGTTTTCCCTTGTCTGTGCTGGGTATATACCAGGGAGATCCTGGAGGAAGAGTATTTAATAAGGTCTCTAATAGGCTCTAAATATAATAATCCAAATAACACTCATATGGCTGGTGCGTCTCCCTCTTTCTGGTTGGTTCAGACTCTTTATTTTTGGTCTCAGGTTGTGAGACTGACTGTATCATTAAAGATCAGACAAATTCCTTTTTTTCATCTATATGGTCCCTGCTTTACCAACAGCTGTGCAGCAGAGCAGAACTTCTGAATGCCTTTCGACAAGCCCCAGACAGCTCTTGTGAAACGTTTTGATGCACTCGAATTAGGTTTGAACTCTACCTTTAGAATTAAAGCTGATCCTGGTATCACATGTGTGAGTTTATACAAAAAAAGCCATTTCTTCATGCAAAAGGAGAAAAGATCAGAGAAGGTGGTTTCACAATTACCCTGAAAGAGCTATAGCAGAGCTAACAGCCTTGGCTGCTGATAGCAACTCCAGCTGAAGAGAGCTGGGTGGATCTGGATGCTCACAGGTTTGGGGTGAGTGAGGAGTGACCTACAATTCTCAGCTCTCTCATATAAGCCATGAAGCTGGTAAAGGGTCAAAGTTGGCATAACCCTGTCATTGTAGCTATGCTTTTCCAAATTAAGCAGTACAGGAAATAGGAGGTAAAATGAATAAGAGCTGGAAGTAGTGGAGAAGAGAGGTATTTTCAAAAACAGGCTGGGGACCCTCAGCAGGGGGTTGCAGTGTGGTTGGGGCTGGGGATGGAGAATTGCTATATAAAAAAAATTAAAAAAGAGAATATCGAATAGAGCTGCCTCTGATGAGAGAGAAGTGAAGGTAACCAGCAGCAAACCCTGTCAGATTCAGATGACCAAGGAAGACAATGAGATTAGGCAGGAGAAATGCACCTTGATATGGAAATGTCTGGATCAGGGTGACCCAGCTGCAGCACCTTGTCTGTGTAAGCAAGGAGAAGCAGCATGTCCGAAACATCCCCAAAAGAAAACATTCCCAGCAGAGATAAAGTGATGCACAGCAAATCCTCCCGGCTGGCTGAGATCTGGCTCTGCTTTGGCAGTTGTCCTCTTCTCTATCACTCACGTATTGACTGTAAACAACAGCCCAGCAGGGAGTTGAGTCTTGAGAACGTTTAATTTCTATATCTTAAACAAAATCAAATGATGTCTTCCCTGAGCTGGTAATTCAATACAAGCTAAATGGAGGGAATGACTCACATCGGTGCTTCCCATTCCCACCAGCTTCACCTGCAGAGCTTTACCTTTACCAGCTCCATTTAAGCTGAAGGAAGGTTGAACATGAACATGAAGGAAGCAGCATTTGTATCCTTGTTTACACCTTTTTTTTGAAAGCACTTAAGAGACAATCAGAAGGAAAATATGCTGCCACTCTTCTTGCTTTGCCCACAATGCCACCCTCGCTGAGCCTCGCTTGCCCAAGACATGATGACCCATTGCTTCAGGAGAGACATCAGAGTTCGGTGTGAAACAAGCACTGGCTTTCGTTCTTGCACACCCTGCTTTAATATCCCCTCCTTCTCCTTCAGCACTTTCAGTGCCAGTGGAATAATTGAGGACATGGATGTTTTAATTTCCATGACTCCATTTCAGAGTTAGCAACATATGGCAATTAGAAGAGTCACTTCTCCAAGGTACCGTAAATTCTGTTAAACAACCGTGAACATCGTAGCAGGCCAAATTCTCTTGATGAAAAGGCATGCTTTTTTCCTGAAATCTAAATTTCACTTTGTTCACTTATAATATCAGTGTACTCAGTCTGCCAGCCTGGCATTTCAGCTCCCCTGTGGATTTTTTTATTGCTTTTAATCAAAGCAATATTACACAGGAGTTAGATTGAGCTATGGAAAGTCAGACTACCCAGGGTCACTTTAAGACTTCCTTTGAAAATAAACCTTGCTAGAAAACAGAGTAAGTAATTGTGGAAAAGCTCGTGAAGAAGAGGTTTAGATCAGATCTAGTTATTCTCTGTCTCCATTTATTTACCTGAAAAGCAGGAGTAATAAAAACTTTCTCATAGCCAGAAGGGAATGGGGAAAGGAGAGTTTTGCTTAATGAATCGCTTAATGTCTTTGCCCACAAAATGCTGAATGAATTCAATGTACTTCCACCGTTTCAGTGTATGTATGCTATTCTCTCTCCATGAAAATTCATTGCAGTACCTGAATACTGAGCGCTAATGAGAATGATCTGCACTTAAAGGGCTAAAATTAAAATAACGCAATTACCAAAGTATCTTCCATTAGATGGAATTATTTATGAGAACTCATCACTCAAGACTCTCGGTTTTTACTGAATCAGAAATCAAGAAGTTTCAGGCTGTTGTCATTTTTTTTTTTCTACTAGGGTGACAAAGGAACATCTCTTCCTACATTGCAATGAGTTCTTTGGGAGAACAGAGTCCAAGGTTTCTTATGTATCTTCTCTAACTACTGTGGCTCAAGTGGAGTCAATTCAGAGCTGAAGAGCTCAATCTTCACCAGATTTGGTGTTCATCCTTCTCATGACTGATCCTTCACAGAAAGTAAACCTGGAAGGACTTCAATTTGTTGTCCTTGCATTCAATTTAGGTGTTGACCATAGGGAATTTCACCCTACTAAATATTTACTTTTCTCAGTATTTTTGGCAGAAACAGACCTGAACTTGGAATCCCAGATCTTTTATACCACTCCTCACATCTGCAAAGCTCAGAGGGTTCATTCTCTAAGGCCACACTCAGATCCTAGTTTAACAGGTCATCCCTCTGATACTTTGGGGTTTCATTGCTAACAGTTTCTTTTCAACTGCAAGAGGTAAATAATATTAGAAGTGCTTCTGTCATCCATTGTGAGGCATGATTTTGTAGGCAGAGAAAATAAGTTTTATTAAAATAATGAACAGAACTGAAAAACAAAGAAGCAAACAAAGGATGTTGTTAAATTCCTGTGGGTGCCTGGAAGCAGGAGAGGTATATAGAGTCCTTGGGGTGGGGGTGAGCTGGGGGCTATCTTGGGTGCCAAAAAAGCAATATATGTGACATTCCATCTTGTATTAGTTAAAGTGTTGGCAGTGGCTTGTCTCAGAAGTAGGTGCTTATGCTTAAAATACATTCCTTGGTTTAAGGGTAGGAGGGCTCACCGTGAATCTTGGGCTTTTATTAGCTTTTTGCAAATAGAAATGTTTTTGAGAAGTGAACAGTAGAACTGCTGGTTCTCTGTCCCTGCCTTATTGCTGAAGGGAATAAAAAGACTGGAGAAATGAATTGCATTTGAAAAGTATCAGATATAAAAGATTGAAGAAGTCATCAGTCACTGAAATGACAAAAATGTTTCATTAAAAAGCCAGTTTGCCCTTTTATTGAGACTGATGTGGACAGGTACTTGCCTGGTAGGATCCATCAGCTTTCATCTGCAAGGTTCTGAGCAGAGCCAACGCTCTCCTCGACAGGGCTGATGCTGTCCCTCTTCCCATCCCACATCAACCCACGTTCTCACAAAATCCTGGTGAAAAATTGAGTGTTTTTAAAACATTTTGAGGCAGAAATCAGCAGCCAAAGAGACCCACATCAGTAAGGATAGGGGCTGGAGCATCTCACCTTGCCTACATCTCACCTGTGTTTTTGCCAGCAGCTGAACCTCCACACAGGGAAGATGAATGGGGTTTGGCACATCACCCCTGGGAGGCTGCCAGTCCCCACGTGAAGCAATGCAACTTTCCCCTTGGTCACTGAAATGGTGCCAAAGAGACAGAATAAATGAGGGGGCTGGAAAAGAGTAGAAAGAAGACAGCTCGCCTTTACTGCCAGAGGGCACTGGGATCCTTCCTCAACCCAGAGTCTGCTGGGTTTAACTTGGGTATTTGTGGGCATCGTGCTTAGGCTGACGCCCTGTCACCCTTGGCAGAAGCTCAAGGCCAGGGAAAGGTCCATACATACAAGTGAACTCACAGGGTAAAAGCCAGGAAACGCCAAAAAGGCACTTTTTCACAAATCCCTGGGCATCTCTTCAGCAGGCATCTCACCCGTGCCAAGCTGAGCTTTGTGTGCACAGGGACGGCATCCAGGGAAAGCCAAGTATCTTCTGTTTGTAGAACTGTGAAAGTCTAAATGCTCTGCCTGCCCGAAAGGAGAGACCAGGCACAGTGATGCCAGCTATGGCACACGGCCACCGTTCCTGTTGGCGGCTGACTGGAGAGCTGCTTTCGTGGTCTGCATTGACCTTTCCTTCTTCCATGCAGTAATGGACATGACACATGCTAAAACAACGGCAGTGCTGTCCAACAACTTCTGCGTAGAAGTAGCTTTTTTGCAAATTGACCTAAGGAAAAGGATCAAAGGATGATTATGCCATCAAATTGTTGGTGTATGGGATGTTCAACAGCAGCGCCAAACTGTCGCTTCACTGTTGGGGTAGTAAAGGCAGATGCTCTCAGTGATCCAAATAAAAGGTGCTTCAATTCTCTGTGCTTGTTCTGAAACTACTTTTCAGGAGTGAATTAAAAATTAAAAAAATTAAAGACTAAATACTCAATTCTTGGCTATGAATATTTATGACAATATTGGACTTGCAAATCGAAGGTAATTTAAATGTCAAAACTGCTGTAAAGTCTTTCCTTTTGAGGATAAGTCAGAGAAAATTAATCTTGATTACAAGTCATAACATCGGGAAATTAGCATCTTAGGGCATCAGTGATAAACACTTCTGTACTATCCTCTTTTTAAGCCATGTATTTTACAAAGATTAATTTTAATAAAAAAATAGACCCTTAATTAACCAGTTAGATAATTAACAGGGAAATCCTGGTTGCATTCATGACACTGTGATTATTTCATCTTGCTAAATCACTTTCTCTGCTGCTAGGACTCTGCCTCCACTACTGTTTGGAGGGGAATGATTTCTACCTGAGACTTGAATCTTGTGCCTGGGAAGCCTACCTTGGGGATAAAACCTGTGACTTTTGCACTAAAATTCTTATGCTTAAAAAGGAAATTATTTTAGTTCATGCATAGCAAAGGCTGCTGTAAGCAAGTACCAGCAACATCAGCTGCCACATCTCTGTGAGCAGAGGATGATGTTACCATCAGCCTATGCAGCCACGCTCAGATCCTTGAACAGGACCACGAGTTGCTAGGTATCTGCAGAGATGTAGCTCCTGATTCTTGCATTGCAGGAGCCAGGACATTGGAAGCTGATTTCTGCTCCAGCTTCTAGGTCAATGTTTTCAGTCAGTCTTCCTCAGACCCTTGTGGGTTTAAGGAAGGTAAATCTGCAAAACAACTTGACTGTTAACAGGCTGCATATTGCTCTACAGGAGATTAAACTGCCATGGGGAAATAGAGATTTTTCTAAAACTGCAATCAGAATCTTAATTTAAGGAATAGTAATTTATATTTTTGCAGGCAGCCACAGCCCTGTGCAGAACCCAAAGAGTTAATGAACCCAGCACCTCAAACTTGCCTCATCTATCAGACTTTTAGCCAATCTCAAATGCTGGCTACAGCCAGATGCTTTGGGTTAAGGTCCAAAGAAATTCATAGCAGAAAAGAAGCCCACTCAGACAAAACATCTTCCTCGTGCCAGTCATTTGGTAGCTGGATTATGCCTTAAAGCAAAGTAGGTTACAGACTGTATTCAGTAATGATTCCTCAGCAGCTACACCAGAAACAAATGTGACATTTGGTCTGCTAGTCTCATTTGCAGTCTTACCCGACAGCATTTGCTTCCACATGTTCATTTTGCACATTACTTACAAAAAAAAAGAAAATCAATATTGAGAAATGGAAATGATGGAAATGCAATCAGGACTTGTCTTTGCTATGGTTTGCAGTAAAGAGCCGTGACCTTCTTGATATGTTTTGCCTTGGGATCATTTTCTGAAAGACCATGCAGATTTGGGGTTACAGTGGCATTCCAGCTCTCCAGTTAGGCTTTGGACCTGCAGCTTGTTGGGATTGACCTGTTCAATGCAGTGAGTTTTAATTAGCCAACAGAGACATCGTCACCAGGGAATGATGGCTCTTATACCCACTTCCCTCTCTAGCTATGCTAGATTTAGGATTTCTCTGTCTGCTATCACCTTTCCTTTCTGTGATCTGTTCTGTGATCTGTGATTTCCTCACTCGTCACTTGACCCAACGTGTCCTCCCTACAATATGTCTATTTACCTGCTGATTTACCATCATGGTTTCATGAGTTGGAAGGTCAGCACTCTGAAACCTGGAGATCCTCCTAGCTCCTTGG
Source organism: Antrostomus carolinensis (assembly GCF_000700745.2). Lineage (NCBI taxonomy): Eukaryota > Metazoa > Chordata > Aves > Caprimulgiformes > Caprimulgidae > Antrostomus > Antrostomus carolinensis. Next base: position 78,953 of record NW_010325437.1, on the reverse strand, counting down.
AGATTACAGATCTCTCTGTGGCCCTTCTGTTGACAAAATGATTTTTCTCCAAAAACCTCTCCCCTCCACACCTCCTCAGGTTGATACCTGTAATTCTACAGTAAGAGCAGCAGAGTGCATAGTATTACTGTAAAAATATTAAATAGGCCCTTTTAAGTAGTCTGGAAGTCTGTGCATCAATAATCACCCTGGTTTCTCTTAGGGAACTCATGGTTTCCCATAGCATAATCTTTTGAGAGACAAGGTGATGTCTCCACAGCAGCCCTGAGCACCAAATCCAGCACAGGTAGACCCATCTCAGCCAGCTTTAATGCCCCTACTTGTGGAAGGTGGTATTGGCTGTGGATGGAGATGTCCAGGGTGACTGTGTCCACCTGGAAACCTCTTGCAGCAGCTGCTCTTTTCCCTGAAAGTCCCACTATCACAGCACCGAGCCAATGTTCACTGCTGGTCTCTCAGGCCCTGCTGCAGCTCCACTTCCTGACTGGTTCAACCCTTGCATCCATCTTGCAATGGAGAGTGACCTGTCTTAACACTTCAGGCATGGAAATTGTTCACTCAAATGTAAATGCACAATTGCACCCACTTCTCATGCCTCCTTTGAAAAAATAATGCCTCTGAGCATCTCCAGCTATCATGCTTTCATTTTTGTCCCTTTCTGTATTTATCTGAGCCATTTGTTTTTCATCCTTGCAACATTTTTAGTTGCGCCAGGGGAGGTTGAGATTGGATCTGAGGAAAAACTTCTTCACCCAAAGGGCAGTCAAGCATTGGAACAGGCTGCCCAGGGAGGTAGTGGAGTCACCTTCCCTGGTAGGATTTAAAAGACAGGTAGACAAGGTGCTTAGGGACTTGGGTTAGAGGTGGAATTGGTAGTGTTGGGTTTATGGTTGGACTTGATCTTAAAGGTCTTTTACAACCACTATGATTCTATGATTCTATGACCAGAGAAAAGAAAAAAAAAAGTGATATACACATGGACAGAGAGTGAATGGGCTTTTTTTTCCACCCTTTGGACAGATTTCTTCCCTTTCCTCCTCCAGCTCTTCACATCCTCAGGTCTCCATCTCTCTCTTGCTGTAACTATCCTTAACAATGGACAGACTCACCAAATGTAGTGAGGAACACGCAGTGCTATGGAGAAACCAACAGCCACACTCAGATCACACATTCTGGGCTGTGAAAACACCTAAAAATTATGCAGATTATTAAAGGTCCTTTCCAGAACGAGAAGCTGTCCAGGATGGAGGCTTTTTCACATGCAACCAAGATCTCCTTGGCCGCTGAAGATGCTGAGGCCAGGAGGAGGACCAAGCAGCAGCCACCGTTTTGAGTAGGAGCTCTGGGAGGTTTCACTCTGTATTCCTATTTTTATGCCAGTGGCACTCAGCTTACAAACTGGAGGAGGAAATGTAATTAATGGAGGACACACAGCTAGTGTGTGATAAAGGAAGAAAGATAAATCTGGTTGTGTGTTAGATTTATGCCTTGCCCACAGCAAGAGTAAAAAACCAAAAGGATTTGGCCAGCGTAAAAGAGGTGCTCCACGAAATGCAAATGCTCTTTCCTCCTTCAAAAATAGAAAGCTGCAGGGAAGTGACTGAAATTTTCTCTGGTTTAGTAAGAGCATAAAGAATCTGAAACCCATGATGATAAATCAGTAAAACGGGTCTATAAACAAAAATGTGCTTCTTGATTTGCCTCAGTCACACTGCTCAAGCGCAGCAGAGGGAGATAATTTTAGTCTTCCTCAAGACACTACCTAGTCAATGTTTTTTCTTGGTAGCTCATCCAATCATCCTGATTAATAGATGCACAGTCGGGTCTCTCAGAGCAGCAGGAGAGAGATTCAGGAGAGACGAGCGCACACTCAGTGCTACTTGACCTTGCTTATTTTCGAGAGGTCAGTCACATTTCTGAAGCAGGAGAACATCTTGAAGGAGAGACGGAGATCTCTCCAGCCCACTTCAAAGCCTGATGAGAAAAGGGACATGTACTGCCTCCTGGGAAGGACTGCCATGGAAATAGGGACTTGGAGAGGGTCAACATCAACTTACTCGGGAGAAAGTTAAAACCTAACAATGCTAAATGTCACCCACCACTCTACCAAGGTTCTTATGTTGATCAGATGTTAGACTGGGATAGGTGCTGGATGCTGCCCCTGGCTGTGGGACACTACTTTAGGCTGCAATTAATTTGTGTAAACTGGAAAAAAACCCCACAAAACCCAACAACAAAAGAGCTGCTCTGCCACAGCTTAATAATGCAACTTGGGGAGGAATTGTAGCATTTTCTCTGCAAATTGAGGAATGTTCCAAACTTCAGCTTTAAAGTTCAGACCCCCAGAGAGATTGTTAGATTTTAATTGCTACCTTAATCAACATTTATTAGTGCTAACCAAAGCTCCTCATGGATTTAAAATTCAACTCATTTGTCAACTACTAATTATTTTAAGCAGACAAGCTGTTATTTTACCAGCTGTATTAATGTGACTTTTCAGCATATGTGAAATATTACAAATAGCTTCAGAAAATTTGATCCTGAAGCATAATTCAACAGAGAAGTCATTCTTTGCCATGTTCTCACATCTCAGACACCTATAGCACCTCTTACCCTCATCTACCTCCATCTCACCTGGCAGAACGTGTAAAAAACAGAATCAGGTTCAATGTGTTTTTCAGTAGGAGAATTACTTGGTTTTCCCTTTTTTGGTTTGGGGTTTTTTTTCTTGGTTTTTGGTTGTTTTTTTTAATTAACTCTCCTTTAAATCCTTCTGTCGTGTGTGTGCCATCAGGCTGAAGGCTTTAGTTGCTGGCTTGGTTTATAGCAAAGTCTCTAACTTAAATCTTCAGTATTGTCCTGGGGGATGGAGCTGATTTATTAATTACCCTGTACTCTTGCTCTAATGAGTGTATGCTCACCTGTCATCCAGCTGCTGGTTTCATCCCCATTTCTCCCCCCTGAAGAGCAGGAGAAGGGGGTCACTGCTGTTTTACACACCCCCACAGGACCCCCCTGCCCACACCCAGCTCGGATGCTGGTGGCAGAGGGGAGCCCATCACCCCGCTCCCTTGGCTGCAGGGTTGCCACGTGTCGAGCGTAAATCTGAATTTTGATGGTTGCCACATGAGCTGAGCAGACCCACATCTTACCCTGTCATAATCCAACTGCCAAGAGAGTGTGGGAAGAAGGAAAGCAAGCACCACTTGATTTAACTGTTTCCTGCTCTTTGCAGTTAGAAATCTTTGCTTATTATAATCCCATCCTTATGCCTTTTGCTTTATTTTACACCTAAAACACTGACTAGAAATCCCCATGCTGGCCTGCTCCTTTAAATGTCTTTATACCCATGTAGGCAAAAGCCATCAGCTTTGATTATCAGGACTGAAATGACTCAATATTACCAGAACAAGAAAAGTTGAGGGATAATTGACTGTCACCATGGTTTGATTCTCTTTTTTGACATGCTCTGTGAGAGAATATCCAAGCATAATAGTCTCTTTCATTACAACAACTATCCCAAGCATGAATTGAAGGAGTACAGAATAATGAGCACTTGTTAGAGAGGCAAGGATCCAGGTATCAGTGTGCAAAATCAGCTGCTGTGATTTATTTGCATGGTGATACACCTCCAAGACATACATGTAGTCTGCGCTCCTGCACCCATTCCTGGCTGCAAAACCTGTGCCTCGGATGTGCTGAGCACTTGCAGTTGTGGCTAAGAGCATAGGAAAGAGGATGATTTTCTTGGTTTTGAGAAGGACAACATTATCTACCCTCAACAGAGAGCATCAGCCAGCACCAAGGGGAGCATCAAGCCATGGAGGCACTTTCTTTGGATGAATGTCCACCACGCGAGCCCCTATGGTTTGTGCAATGCCTGATGGAAAAGAAGATAGGCAAAGGATAGACACAAAATAACTGCAAAATCTGGATTAGGATTGCTCAGATCCAGGAGCATTAGTCATTGTATGAACACTGATTAAATTATTTCGAGGGCTGACAAGCAGCAGAACTGGAGAAAACAAAATACAGTGTGATAGATGATGGGCAATATCCCTTTGGTAAAAAAAAAAAGTAGGAACCAAAATACCAGCAGATAGGGAGAGTTGAAATCCAACTACACTGGTAAATTATTTAAAGTGTATTTCCAACCTGTCATTTGAAGCTGAAATATTATTTCCCCTTCAGTAGAATGTAGCTGCTGGGGAGGCTGGGGGGGAAATAGTAACTAAGACCTGCATGATCAAAAGGGAAAATCAAGAACATAATCCACTGAGTTTTTGTTCAATCCAAAACATTGCCCTAAATAGCATTATGAATAACTAGATCTGAGGAACAAAGCTGAGGCCAGTAAACTGACAGCACATAAGTGGACTTTACTCTTGTTTGCAAGCAAAATTGGGTAAATTTAATTAATTTACCTTGCAGCTCAATGTATTCAATCTCAGGAAATTGAGAAGGAGGATTTCCTGAAAGAGGAAGGGGGGAAGATTTGAAGCTTTCAGGTTAATGATGACGTGATGGAGGATCATCACTGTTGCTCTGTCACTTCTTCCTTCCTCTCTCACCTGGTACGGGGACGCAACAGCCATCCTAGTCCAGAACTTTTCCGTTTTAGCTTCCAGATATCCCTCTTAAATCAGTGACATCAGTGGTTTTTGTTTGGGTTTGGGATTATTTTTTTTTTAACTGTTTTACTCTTTCATTTTTCTAAATAAGTATTCTGTTATCCTTCAGTTTTGTCCAGTGATAAAGCTGGATATCCATGATGTACAACACACAGTGGCAAACCTTAAAACCTTCCCATCTGCCCATTCTCCACTCCATGATTTCCAGGTTTTCCTGAATTTCACACCTTTTCTCTCTCTCTGAGAGCTGGAATCAGAACCATTTAGGTTTGAGACTGGTGTCCCAAAGATCAGGAGAAGAGGATGTTTTCTCTTACAAACAGCTATAATGAAGATGGTTTGCTGACATTTAGCAAGGTAATGAAGAGCTGAGGTCCTCAGGGAGTTTGATACTTAGGTATTACCCTTGTGTACCATTAGGAATAACAAGCTTTATATCAAACACTTGTGTATGAATCATACCTTTTTGCTGTTACTTATGATAAATCTGAAAATATTTTAGGCCCCAGGATTGTAACTATGCATAGAAATGAGGTTAAATGATCTCTTCAGGTATCCAGTCAAGCTCAGGAATGACACCGTTATTCAGTGCTCTGACATCTTTGCCAACCCATCATGAGCAAGAGACCCATTTAAGTTGTTCTACATCAGATGTTTTTTATGAACAAATTATTTCTCCATGGAGGGAGATTTATGAATGGGAAAGCTGGTGGAATGTTTTTGCCATAGAGATATGATGGATTCTTTTGTCAGTATGCAATTTATTTCCATCTGTTCTGTATCTGATTAACTCCTGCAGAGTATGTGATTAACTGAACTTCTCAAGATCATTAGCTGCTCTGCATTCCCGTTATAGTTCATCAGTGAGGGACCACACACAGGCTTGAAAATGTTACATGTTGGTTATTCTTAATATCTTTGTGCACACTAACTGTTCGTTCTCTCATGATGGCCGTGGATCTAAAGAGAAAAAGCATGTAACCAGGAAAACATCACTACTCTGGAGCAAGAACAAAGTGCTAGTGAAAACAAGAGTTTAAGCAGATCCTCCTGATCTTAATACTAGAGCTAAATTAAGCCCTTTGGAAGAGTTTACATCTGGTGTCAGGCAGTTGGAGACAACACCAGAAGCATCCAGCCAGTCAAGAGGACCATGTGTCTGGGAGTGGTTCCTGTGTATTACCATGTTGTACTAAAGTCCTGTTTTGCAGTAGGTTGCAGGTACTTGCACTTTGCAGATCTCAAAAGTACAGCAGAGACTGCAAACAGTGCCTGTTGTGTAGTAACACACATTTTCTTCTGATACAAATGCCTACCAATGCTGAAAAAACTGAAATATCTTGACAGAAGCAAGCAGCCAGAGCTCATGTACATTGTCCTCTGAGTGGTCTTGCGAGGGGTTTTCCTTCAGTGAATAAAGCCAGGAAATGGATGTGTCAGTAAGAGACTCACATGTCCTTGCCATGCAATTAATTGTCAGTCTCGTTAACATTAATGGCTGCAGGGCAGTAGCATCATGGGGAAACTCACATCATTCTATGACTCTATGATGCTATAAAGATCATTGAGTCCACGGTAATGTCCCATCACCTGGATCTCCATCAGATATTCACATACTGTTCCTGGTTATGAGGCAAGAGGAGGGTCCTTTCACCCAGCTGGTGACGTCCCTCTGTACATCAAGGCAATGTGGTTTGTGTCCCGATGTCTGGTGGTGCAAGAGGACCCTGCAGGGATGCCGGATCCGCCTGTACCCACGTGCAGCTTCCAAGTGAGCCTGCACAGGACACCCAGCACTACCCATCCACATCACTGGACAGCCTCCATCCCAGGGTGACAGCTGTGTCACACCATATCACGTTGTTAAGGCTGCTTGAGATAGCAGCCACCAGAAATAAAACATGACAGGCAAACCTGCCTGAGTTCAAACCAGCAATGTGTAAAGACCAAATTCTTGCTCAAGTTCACTGTTAGAGCTCCAGATCTACACACAGGCTTCAGCACTTGGTCCTATTCCTATTTATCCAGGATTTGTGTTCCCACACACATGGCACAAAGAGTCAGAAGAAAGCCTAATGTTTGTTGGTCTGGTTTGGCTTTTTTAACCTAAAACTGAATTGGGAAGCTATAAAAGCCAGACTTGTTTTGATGCAAAGATAGCATGATGGAGCATAAAAACCAATCCCAGAGAATACCTGTGATCACTTCAGATTAATCCTTTGTCTTCTAAGAGAGGATAGATTTGACAATCTCTTTGTTTCTATACAACTAGGAAAACACTTTGATTGATTCTAGAAGAGTTGTATTTCTTCCTTTTTTTTCTTTCACTTTTAGAAACCTTTGACATATAAGACACACAGGATGCACTTATCTGAGATAAGGACCATCATCCATATCCTGCAGTACAGGTCCTCACTGGTGTTGGATGCCTACTTGAGCATTTCAGGTTCCTTAGTTTATCCTCTCATCTCCATACTTGTTAAGGCTTCCTCCTTGGATCTGCAGAATTAATGTATTAAATGATCAGAGAGAGGAAAGATTGGAAAAAATTTCTATTAACATCTAGTGCTAATACACTCTGAAATTAATAACATTTCTCAAAAATTTCCAGAAAAGCTGAATGCCATTCCTAGGCTGCAGCTTTTCAGTTTCCATGTTCCTCCCTCTACCAGGTACTGGCTACAAAAGCAATTGTTATTTTCTTCCATCACTCACAAACACAACCCTCTCCTGCCCTGTTGTATCTAAAGAATGGCATTCAGCTGATAACTGTTAGATAGTTGGCATAAAAATCTGGAAAACTATGCAAAGATGGGGTTTAATTAGATGGCAATTTATTTACTCAGGGAAAAAAAAACAAATAACAAAAAACCAACCCTTTGGATTTTTCATCAGATACATCCTGTGAACATCAAACACGAGTGCCATTGCCAAATGCTCTTTTAGGCCTGCCAACGCCGTGTGTCTTTCCCTTTCCTGCTTTGTCTTCCACAAATTGCCATATCCAGGAATGCAGCACTGTGCTTATTAAAGGCTGAAATTATCCACTGGGTGGTTAAAAAAATGCTAATTCCAGCCACTGAGTGAGATAACTGGTAATTCTGTAAAGTACATTTAGGCAAATAAGATTTTTTGGCAGCCGAATGTTGATGTAGCAGAATGTGCTTTTCTGATTGACATATGCTAACAATAATGCCTCCACAGTCGGGAGGGAGGATAATTTACTTTTCATTTCCATTGGAAATGAGGTGAACCAGAATGTGGTAGATTGTTAAATCCCAGCTATGTGGTTTAATTGATTTGCTCGAATCCATGAATCAAAGGATACTCTGCATCCTCACTCCTCACCATCATCACTTCCAGGAAAACAGCAAAGACAAATCTCCTCCTGAGCTACTTTTCAGCTCCTTTTGGGGTTTCTCAACCATTTCCCCAGGCATGTCCTCAAGAGGTGGCTGGACCAGAGGAGAGTCTCTGCAATGAGAAATCCTTCCCAGCAGAAAACAGAAAGGTTGGTAGCCGTCTCATAGCATTTCCCAGCCAACAAGCAGGTGTGTTATGGGGAAACGAAGTATGAGAGAAGCTTAGTCAGCCCAGGTGAGGTTTTACCAGCTCATCATCATCCACATTTCTTCTCTCTGTTTCAATTGTCCTTCTCACATCCTTAAAGAGAAAGGGGGGAAAATTGCTCTGAGCATCCCAGCTCACTGCTGGAAAGGTGATGTGTCTCCAGAGACGTGGCACTGACAGGGACCAAGAATTTTGCTCTGCTGTCACCTCATTTATCAGGCAATGAGGGAACATCTCTAGTCTCTGTCACAAAAAGTCTGTCATAAGCCAGAGCTAAAATTGTCCCTAAATCTCAGCTGCCCCCCACATCCATTCTGGGGGTCTTGTTCCTGCTGGCAGGGGATCTCAGTGCACCACGCTGTGCTGCTGCTGTGACCAGCATCTCACACTTCATTTCCTTTGTGTGATTTTATTTATTTAGAAAAAAAGGATGGTTTGTGGGAAAACACAAGATGCAAGTTCGAAAATCTTTTACAATCTCAATAAAGGAATGTTTTCTCATCAAAACTCTTTCCATTAAAATATTATGAATAGTTCTGGTTCTTGGCTTTTTTGATTATAAATACTTCTAGTGGAGGTGTTTGACTTGCTGCTCTATCTCCAGAAAGAGCTTTTAGCCTAATTGTTTACTTTCAACCACTTGAAGACCTCATAAAGGATCTACAAGCACTCATTAACTGTTCTGTAGTCCTCCACAGCCATGTGCTGACGGACCATGGGAACAGTCAGTTGCTGGTGGCTCAGGTGACTGAGCTTTGTTGGGAGCGAAGGTGACCTGTAAATGCCTGGAACATGTAATATTTCCCTTCCTCCCCTTCAGATACATATAAGACAAAAGTCTGGGCTTGTAGGAGGGACTGCAAAAAACATCTTCTTCCAAAGTGGCCTCTGAGTCTGTCTTTCTCCAGAAGTCACCTTAGAGCACAAGGGAATAAACCTTCGCAAAAATTCTGATTTACAGGACTCATGGGGAGTCCCTGCATGAAGTTATACGCTCATCTCCTCCATCACTGTTGTGAGTGAGCTGATATCTGCTCTTAGTGGTAACCCAGGGAAACCACAGCAGCCAAATAATTTGAGGGACGACACGGCAAAAGCAAATCACATCAGCATGAAGCTCAGCAGAGCCAGGGAAGCAGTTTTCCATAGAAAAGATTTAGGAAGAGCCACAAACCCAAGCACTGGATTCTGCTTTTGTGTCACTTGATTTTTCTGGTCCCTTCCCTCGTGTCTCTCCCATGCTCCTGTTTGGAAGGAAGAAGAAAACTCTGGATCCCAGACCAACACCTCTTGAAGTAGGTGAGAAACTTCCCACTGGCCTTGAAGAGATGTTGGAGGCATCTACCCCAGCACTGTGCAAAGTCACCTGAAAATGAAGTGTTACTACACTGACGTGCACAGTGCACTGGGTCTGGACTCACCCAACCCAACAAGCAGCTCACCAGAAAAAACACTGAATACAGAGGGTTTGCAGGAGGGCGATTGGCTTTTCTAGCCTTTGTGATCCTCGAGCATTTGTGTTTGCAAATAATTCTTTCCACAAATTAAAGCCTGCTACCTCTGGGGAATATATTGTTTGGGGTTTTTTTGTTTGGTTTTTATTTTTAAAGCGTATCAGAGTTTTCAAGGCACAGAAAAATTCTTTGTTGGATTTTTTTTTTTAAGTATATCAGAGTTTTCAAGACACGGGAAAAAAGCTTTTCATAAAAAGCATATGCAATTTTCACACTTTTACCATAACAATTCAGAAAAGGGAAAGTCAGTGCTATTCTAGACAATTTTCCAAGCTCTTTAAAGACTTCACAATACAATTATAGAATGAATCAAGGCTTTAAAGACAGCTCAGAAGAGCCTTTTTGAGTTCTGCATAATCATATTGGGCAAGACCAGTTTATAGCTGGGGTAGAGTTTTTGAATGAAAGCAAATAGACTCTGAAGCTCAGGTAACACAGTGAAGCATTTCCAGAGTTCAGCATTTCCTTTTGCTGACGTGCAAACATTGTTCAGCAGTAGGAAAGAAGGACATTCAGCAACGAAAGTCGTAGAAATAGGAGTGAGGAACTACAGGGTTCATTTCTTAGTCTGATCTGGTAAATCCAAGCAAGTCATTTCATCCCTGTGTGCACCAACGCATCCCAGCTGCATCATGAAGGTTAAATAAATGAAGAAGGTTCTTTACAAGCATGAATTACTCTCTCAGTGAAACCCTGTCATTTTGTACCAGCTGAGAACTTGGTCCCTACTACTTAATGATCTTTCTTTGACTCTTGAGGCGACTCCAAAAGCTAACTCTTCTTTATATGCAGGCGGCTGTGAAATGTGGTGTCTGTTAGAAGCTCAGAAAACTGCTAAAGATTTGTAAAACAATATTTATATATATAAGGTGTATTTATAGATTTATATAACAATATATATAACTATTTATTGATATAACAATATTTATCTGTATTTAACAAAAAAGGCCATTAACAGCTTGCAATGATGTGGTATATCTAGGAATTTCCACAGTCCAGAGAGGAGCTCTATTATTATTACCAGCATAAACGGGAGATTTTGTTCTCACCATGTGGGTTGTGAGAGACAAAACCCAGCTGGTACTTTTGTGAAACGAGTTGAGCTCCAGAGCACAAAGCTGTACAGAGACTTGATCCATCTAAAGAAAACTTTGGCAACAACACCACTGCCTGTCTTCAGGAAAAGGAGTTGCATCTTTCTCAAATTTATTAACAAAGAAACTTAAGTGCTTCTGATTGCCAGAGCACCTGCTTCTCATACGTTTATGTGCTTCTTATTCCTTTCTGTTATGGATCCTCTGTAGCATCCTGGGGGTGTGGTTGAATTCTTTCTCCATCTTTCCCTGTCCCACCACAGCAGCTCCCTGTCCCACCATGGCAGCTCTCCATCCCACCACAGCAGCTCCCCATCCAACCAGGGCAGCTCCCCATCCCACCACGGCAGCCTTGCTGCAAACACATGAGCAAATCCTACATGTTCCATTTCTTAAGCTCAGCTCCAGTGGGATTTCTAGGCAATGCATAAGGCCCTCACGAAACCTTCCTGCTTTTATTTGACACAAACAGTGACTTCCACTTGATTCAATCATTGCTTAATTTGATCCTCCATTTAATTTTATCAAAACTGTAGTAATCAAATAATTCGTACTAAAAACGTTACAACTTCCACTTGTTTATTCTGATCAGTTTTAATCTTTTAAGGCACAAGGTTTATTGGATAATTTGATTATGAGATAACAAAATGCTGTCATTTAATCTACAAGGAAAGGACAGAACACACAAAAAAAAGAAAGTTTAAAGATCCCAAAGAGTGCTCATAATAAAGAAAGAATACAAGAACATATTGTTATTTAGAATTCATGCTACTCACAGTGAAAGTTAAGAAGCATCCTGCTGTTCCCAAAATGAAAAGATCAATGGCATGTTTCAGTTGAGACATTTCTGGCAATGAACTGCGCTGAAAAGGGGAAGGCAATGTAGCTGAATGTGAATGAATTTGCCTTTTCTGAGTGTTGACCATGTGAATGAAAGTATCTCAGTGGTGGTTGAGTTTTCCCTCTGTCCAATTCACCTTCAAAAGACAAAGGCAGCAGAGTAAGAGGAAAGAGGTTTCCACTGCAGACTGTTTCTCTATTGCTGTGAGAAATAAAACACAATCTCCTGCTCCCCTGATCCTTCCCATCCTTTGACCTTGCCACATCTCTCCCCAACAGGTCAACACTTTCATCTCCTTCGTGTTCCCCATGGTCGTCATTTCTGTGCTCAACACCATCATCGCCAACCAGCTCATGGTCATGTTCAAGCAGGCTGCCCAGGAAAACCAGGTCTGCACCATCGGTGGGCAGCAGACGATGCTCAGCATGTCCATGGAGCCCAGCCGCGTGCAAGCCTTGAAGCACGGCGTGAGGGTCCTCCGTAAGTATTCACATATTTTGGCATAGAACTGGCTAGAGGTGCCTAAGTAAAAATGATTTGAAGAGTCATAGGTTGAAATTGGTAAAATCATTCACCTAAAACATTTTAAAATGAAATTTAGCTCTTTTTGGAAATCCAAATTGCCCCCAAATGCTTTGGCATTTGCCAAAATTGTCCAAGTCTTGTCTCAAATCCCCAGACTCTGGGAAATAACTTTATTCTCTTGGTTTCTTTCCTTCTTTATTTCTTTCTTGCTGAGTTGCCAAGAGTTTTCTAGGCAATTTTACCATCTATTTTCCACTATTTACTTTTTCTCCCAGAGTCACTTTTCTGAGTCTTAATCTCCCCTTAAAGAATTTAAAAAAAAAAGAAATCATCTAGACAAAGGAAGCTAAAGAGATATTTGAGTATTATTTAATAAATTGGGCTCAATGGGGGAGAAGCTGATAAATGAAAATTTCAAATTTAAGGAAGAAAATATATTTCATGTTCTGTAAAATAGAAACAACTTGATAACACCAAGTTTTCCTGTTTCTTTTTTCTGTTTCTGGCCAGCTCCAGCCTGACCACCTCTCTGTGGCTGGTGCTGGTTTTAAGCAAATTAAATTCCTTGTAATTATCTCATTGGGCTGCATTATTTACTGTCTCCGCACCCTGGTCAGCCATCATCCACAGAGGGATAAGAAGTGAGCCTTGCTTGGGCACCGAGCCTGCCAGGATGGGACCATGCACATCCCTTGGTTCCCTGCTATCTTCTTCTGTTTCTTCACACTTCTGCCTACTGCCAGTAGATGAGAAGCTGCCTTTTCTCACCTGCACTACAACATCTCACGCCTCTCTCTCTCCTCTTAGTGTTGCATACTCTTTTAACATCAAGAGGAGAAAGGTCTTCATGAATAATAACAGAGAGACCTAAATTTACACCTGACATTCCCTGGGAATTGCTCAGTGGCGGTAGAAGGACACCCCTCACCAACAGGTCCACGTTTCCTCCAAGGCACCAAAAAACAGCCCTTCTTTCTCTGAACAATAAGCTTAATTTTCTTCTTCTTCTTCTCCAGGCAGGTTTTTTTTTGCTTTTGTTATGTACTTCAAAAGCTGAGAAAAGTTATTAAAAGTGAGGGTCTCCATCTGGAGCCTGAAATGGTGTAAAAGTGGGACAGACGTGGCCCCATGGGCAGCGATGCAGAAATATCACACGCATCTCCTCAATGCCACCCCAGCAGCAGGACTGAGCTCCCTTCCCTGCTGGGAAGGCAACAAGAGAGCAGCCACTTGCTCCTTTTCTGGACTGGGAAAGATCCAGCAAATAAGAAATCCACCATCAGTTTTGTCTGTGATTCACCACATCATGCAGAAAAGCTTTCTTTAAAAATCAAATGTGAGTGGAATCCTGCTTCATTTCATTTTTCCAATGCCCTTAATTACTGGAAGCGTTTAATTCACATTTACTTTTGTCACCTGTTCCTTGCAACTTTGTCTTTTTTTTTTTTCTTTTTTTTTTTTTAATAAACCAGGCCTCTGAGCTGTCTGAAAAGTAGCAAAAAATAAACAAGGACGCACATGATTTATCCTGGGATCCATGGCAGCCAAAACCATGTACACAGTCTGGGCTAGTTTATGGAAGAGGATGGGAAAAGAAAAATGACACTTGTCCACACTAATAAAACTGTTGGCACAAAGTCAAAGCTTCAAGGAGGTCAAAGTATTTTCCATTTCCAAAAGTGAACTTTGGCCTAAAGTACAGAGAGCTTGGTTTTGTTTTAAGGGTGAAATGTTTCAGAACTTGTAAAACTAGTGCTCAGAAAAATAAATTTTTGCAGTTCATGGCGTCCACAGCTGTTGGATGAGATCAGAGCAGCAAACACCTTCCTTCCTTCCTCCACATCTACTGAAATTATGTATTTATTTACACTGAAACAGGAGCTAAAAGTGGTCAGGATTCAAAACGTCTACAACATCATTTTCCTCCTCTTTCTTAGCATTTATGTTTTGGGTTTTTTTTTTTGGCTCTGTCTGACTTTGGTCATGTACAAAATAATTAGAGAGATCAGGATCAAGGAACGTGTCAGCCCTGCTGCCTGGGAGCCAGCTCGTTAATTCATTAAGCATGTGATTTCTGATTGTAATTCCCTCTCTGCTGTCAGTGTTCACCAGGTGTGAGGATCTAAATTCAGAGAGCTCAAGGTGCTGGCAGCTTCCCAACTCTTTTGTGAGGATAAAAGAGCAACGTCTGCACCAGTGCTGCTGGTAAAAATGCCTCCCACCAAAAGATTTCATACCCTCCTTCATCCATCCATCCATCTATCCAATATTCCTTCCATTTCTCCAATTATAAACCATTTTTTTGTTTTTATTCCTTGGCTGTGTTGTGGTGCTGGAAGTGTCTTGGGCACGGTATAGTGCTTCACGGGAGGTGAAGCTTCTCTGATTGCACAGCCTGATATGCCATCAAGGTAGGAAACTTTCTAAATAAATCTTATTTATGGTGGTGGAGGCCCCATCCCTGGAGGTATTTAGGAGTTGTCTAGACATAGTACTTAGGGATATGGTTTAGGGGACTTGTCAGTGTGAGGTTAATGATTGGACTTGATGATCTTATAGGTCTTTTCTAATCTAGGTGATTCTGTAAACACACACGTGCACATGTGCACCCTTCAGAATAACCAGCCTTCAGCAGGTAAAACCTCACGTACACTGCCCAGACCATTGCATGCTCTATCCAGACAGGCAATATAAATCTTCCCCATCTCAATCTCCCATTTCCAAGCAACTGCTCAAAAATCAGGGTCTATTTGAACTTGGTTCAAGCTGAAAGCGCTGTTTGGACAATATGTCTTCTCAGAAGGGGTAATTTTTGTGACATGGACTAATTGTCCCCATCAGTACATCAGCCTGCAGCCCATCTTCCTCCTTCAACACCTCCCCACTTACCTGTCAAATCAGTTGCCACTGTGGATGGAAGGAAGGAGTTATTGGATGGCACAGCTGAGCTCTGATAACAATGTTGAGACAAATTGATGGACATCAAGGGGAGCTTTTGCACATCCCTGGGTAGATGTTGGCTAAACCTATTAAAATGTGATCAGTTCCAGGTAGCATGTGCTCCGTTACAGAAGCTGCTTAGTGAAAGTAGTTATAAAGCACTTGAGAGGTTTAACCAATTAGAAGAATATCCTTCAGTCTCCCACAGCTGGCTGGGTGATGCCTCTGTAAGATGCTTTTTAGGAGATGAAGTCACACCACATTTCTCTATCAAACATCTAAGAATTTTAAAATTATGATTTTGAGGTCTCTTCATTTCTTCAGGTAATACTAGACAAATCCTAAGTATTAATGAAGTATCCATGCAGCCTGCATTTCATTAATGTGTACATGAATAACAAATGTTTTGAAGAATTCATTCATTTCTCTTCACCGATGTTCCAAGTCAGAGCTATCTGTATGAGGACGAAAATATTGCTCTGAGATTTAGTGGAACCATCCTGCAAACAGGAATAACAAACAGCAAATACTTTGCAGCCACAGCACGCAGAAGAGCAGCAGTCTGAAAATCTGCTCCTTAAACCATTGTGTTTTGTAATTCCTATATTCTAAGGAAATCAGATTTGTCCATGAATATATATATATATTTTTTTTTTTTTTTTTTTTCAAAAAAGGAACTAAATTCATGACAGTTTGTATCCCAACTCTGAGTGGAGTTTAGCAAAACCCCTGTGACATTAAGCGTAAGTGGAAGCTGAGTTTAACAGCTGAAGTCTCACACTGACATTCGGGAGGATAAATTAGCTGTTGTAAATATTTCTCAGAGATGTTTGTACGTGGAGGTTTACTTTACAGCCTGCCAAGTGACATAGAGAGCGGTATCGGAGCGCTGTATAAACGCTCTCTGAGAGCAGAAAGGGACCGTGGCTGTTACTCCTGGAACAGGGAGACTCTTTTTTTCTCCTCCCCCAGGACAGATCCCTTCACTGGCACTACAGCTCAGGCTGGTGAGGAATTTCTGCTGGGGTTCAGGCTCTTGTGGCTGCATCTCAGAAGACAACCCTAGGGTTGCTCATGCCCAGCAAGTAGATTTTCCAGGTGTTAAATCCTGACCATACGAGTGTTTAAAAAACTAACTGATGTGTTTTTAAACATAAAGTCTGGCCAGGGCCTTAGTCACTGCAGAAGCATGTGGTAAATACAACCCTAAGGTCCCTCTGCAGCAGAAACCCTGGGGGGAATGGCACAAATGAAGTTTAAATGGAATCAAGTAGCTTCGTTCTTTACCCAAAAGTGAATTATCTTCGAAGGAAACTGGAGAAGACACCCCAACTTGCACTGTGTCATCAGGGATGTGCTGCTTGGACCCTGTTCTCGAGATAACTTTTAACCTTCATTTTCTGCCTTCCTCTTTATGGACAAAACCAGCGCCAGGGGATGATTTAATCACCAGCATGAGCAGGGGAAGGAATTTGCATCCATTTTCAAATCTGTCAGCTGAAGACATTGAAAATCAGAACTGGAGAATCGAGTCTGAGTAAAATATGTTGGTTTTGCATGCCAAAAAGGTTTTTTCTATTCACTCTGCTGTCTCACTGCCACTAACAGGGAAGTATTTAGGGGAGCATGGCTCCTTTCAAGCAAGATAGTGTCTTCTACCCCTTAATCCAAAAAAAGAGGCAATCCTCCTGTAACAGGAAAAAAAAAAGAAGGAAAATGTTACAGAAAGACAAAAAGCAGATCTCTGGCTGCTGGGAATGGAAATTAAAGAGTCAAATCTAATGTTTACACTGCTCAGTAACATGCACAAGAGCACAGGGGGATTGTATCCAGCAAATTCTGTGTGTTTTCAGTGGTGTCTAAATGAGCTGAGGATTCTTCAGGCCCATTACTATTCCCAGTTTCTCCTTCTTTGCTCTCCTGAGTACTGCTGGTACATACTGGTGGTCCTCAATCTCCACTGGTTGTTATTGACTTTTATGGAAATCTTTTCTTCTGCAGCCTTGTGACTCAAATACCAGCATAAGCAGTTTTAATTTTACTAGGCTCATACCCACCCTTGCAGCTGCCATAACCCCTAGTTTGGGGGCCTGCTGGTATAAATATTGCCTACGACCTGTCAGGTAGTGCATCATGTTAATATAAACAGTGCCTCGAGGTTTAACTAGGCAGTGCCAGCTCCATCTACACTTGGCCCAGCTTTTGCCATCTCTCATATCAAACAGCACAGTGACACTTGCTCCCCTTTGTGAGAGATTCTCTTGTAATGGCATCGACTAAATAAGTATATAAAACACAGGAGCTTTGAAAGCACAAAGACTGTTTCTCCAGAAATCAGCATTAATGCAAATCCTTGTCATGAGCCCATAACACTGTCTTATATGTTATTAGTACAAGCTAGAACATGCATTCCTTGGGAAGCATTGAAGATACATGGTTGCTGGTGAGCTGAAATGCAGGAAAGGCTGAGATGTTGTTTGGATGGGTCAGAACATACCCAAGCAGCTCCTGTCTTTGCTCAGAAATTACAATATGCTGTTCCCCAGCTGTAGGCATTTCAGCTCCCCTTGGAACACAGAGAAAAATAAATAAATTGGACAAAATCATCTGAACAAAACTATCAAGGAAAGATGGATGTGAGATTCTCTAGAGGCCTTAGCAACAGCAGAGGTGGTTGCAAGAGGGTGCAGCATCCCTTTTCTCTTTCCTGGAGACAAAGGAGGAGAGGACATAGAGATACCCTCACCAAGGGCCACCCTGGAGCTGTGCAGCTGTGACTGAGCATGATCCCAGAGAGGATGGAAGAGCTAAAGCCAGGAGGAAAACACTATCCAAATGTTTTTCACTGCAGCAGATCCCTGGCATCCTGCAGGAGCTGGCAGCAGCAGCACATTGCCCATCACCATCCCGATGCTCTGAGTCACATCAAGCCTCAAGTGGTCCCAGAAGAGGGATGGGGGGCTGAAAATCCCTCTCGAGCGTGAGTCCAACGTTCAGTCGAGCTGGTCACCAAGCACCCACCAGGGTCTTTTTTACACATGATATTGCTCCATGCTCATGCTAACCCCACGTGAGTTTTTTGAGACGTTGGCCCTGGAGAAGGGCTGTCTCCCAGCCTCAGCCACAGGATACACACAAGGTAAAATGAAATACTCACTGCAATCTAATATAATTTAACTTCCAGGATTGCTTCCACATCCAGTTTAGTCTGAAAATCAAGACTGGCACAGTTTAAATCTTCTTTTACACAATGAAAAAGATGTCACTCAAAATTTATGTTTCCTTCTGCAGGACTTCCTGCGTGATAAACAAACAAGGACTCATCCTCCGTCACTCCTCCTTCCCCTCTCTCCTCCTTCCTTGGGATGTGGTTCAAACAGGCAGAGAATACAGCCATTATAAGACAAAATAGAAAGCCACAGGATGCAGTAATTCAGGTTTAAATACAGTTTTAAATTGGGAGTTTGATTTAGAAGGGAAATGAAGACACAGCTCGGTGGGAGGATCATTCCCCAGCACACCAGGGTCTGCTCGGTCATGTCCCTTCTCTGCTCCCCAGCCCTGGGCTCACACGTTTGGCACCTTGTTTGCTCAAATGTGGGAAATATCAGAATTTCATGGAGCAGCCCTGCTTATATAAAAACCACACTGAATTAATTAGAAGTGATAGGTGGATCTGGTTTATTTTTAGTTCAAAAAATAGAGGAAAGAGATCTTCAGCCTCACTAAAACCATTCTGAACAGTCACCCCCATCACACATTGGGTTGAATCCTTCCCCTGCAGTGCCCCATCTTACCCCACCAAATAAACTCCTGTGTCAAGCCTTAGATGATGAACATGTCCTGGGAGCTGATAATAATAAAAAATCACTTTGGCAGCCACTTTGCCCATCATTTCTTTTACAGCTCATCTGTTTTGATAAGCATGTGCCCAGGAAGGCACAAGACAGCAGCAAAAGGCACCAGGTATCCAGGAGAAAAGGACACTTTAATTCTGTATTAAATTAAAATTAACACATTCCCACATTTCATATTCATCCCTGGGGAGGGGACCCAATAGGGCAGGATTGCCACCCTAAATCTGCTTGATCCCCTTGGATGATAAAATTGTGCTGGTGGCACAGAACTGCACGGCGTGCTACCCAGCTGGGATTTCCAAATCAGACCATAAGTGTCTCGAAAGCACTTAACTATGTATTTAATAGAGTTTTAATTGCAGAGTGATTGCGTGTGATATTACAGAATTACCACAGATTACTTAATTGATGATTCGTTTGCTGAGGTTAAGCAGATATTTCTCTCAATATATGTTTTTGCTGCTATAGGTCCCTGCCTCCATATTATTTGGCCCAGCACTGACTGAACAACAGGAGCAGAAATTCTTTACCAGGAGAAAACCACTTTCATTTAACATGTTGGTAAATTTAACAGGCAGATGTGCAAGAAAATTGGCTGTCGAAAGAATCCAGATCCTGTCGTTCTTAAAGAGCTGCATGCAGGGGTGAGCAGTTGGGAAGTGCCAGTACATGGAGGTTTCTGCAAAAATAATGATGTGCACAAATGAACTTGTGTTGGGAGCTGCTTTCAAAGCCTGAGATTCCAGCTAATCCTGGACAGGCACTGGGAAAGCAGATGGACTGGAGCTGTGATGTTGGCTCGAGGCTGATGGATGGAGGGGGAGAAGCTGGAGTATCACTTCTCCTGTGGCCCCTGGGAGGGATCTCCTAGGGAGTTGTGGGTGGACTGCTCCATGCAGGGCAAACCAAAGGTCCATTGACAGAGGAAGTAATTTCTGGAGGTGGCCAAAAACAGGTGCCTAGAAATGTGAAAGAGCAAGGCAGGCATCTAGAGCTTTCCCCAAGCTTCCTGGTGGACCTCTCCACTTCTCCTGTGCCATATGTCATTTCTGGACTGTCCCCATTAAAGGCCTCAGGGTAGGACCAGATACAGGTCAAGTTCATTTACTTGATGGCATCTGAAGAGCTGCAGGTCTGGTGATGACTTACATCTGCATTCACAATGACCATGTAGCAGCCAAAAATATTCAGATTGAAATAATGAATTCACTTGGACAAGAGAATAAAAACAGACCTTCTAGTCATTTTTCCAAAACATGTCCCTCCAGTTGCTTAAAGCTTTCTTGAATAAATGGCTTTTGCAGCATTCCTGGAAGATGCTTTCATACATCATGCAGGCTGATGCTAAAAGAATATAACCATCTCCATTGTTAGTTATGTGTTTAATAAGAGAGATAGTACATAAGGCTGTGAGTATGAAGCTGGACACTAGGAATTATTTCATTTCTGTACAAATTAGGCAATGACTCTGCTAGTGATGACGTCCACAAAAACGGGGCACAGACACTTCCCTCCCCACTCCACTACTGAAGCCTCCCCAGTGCCTCGTGGCTGAGTAACGGTGATGGGGAGGTGCAACCACAGCCAGACTTGCTCCCCTTGGACAATGTTTTTTGAGGGAAACACATCTTCTGCACATCTCCTCTATGAGATAGGGCATAGTCCCTGTGGGATGACAGCATCTGGGTTTGGGACATGGCCACAAAAATATTTTCAAAGCAGAAGGAAAAGGAGCCTTTGCCTCCACGTGCCAAATCCACATTGCACTGGTGGTGTGCAGCTCTGTGAGAGCTTTGCTGCTTCCTAGCCCTTTACAGGTCACATAAAGGACAAGAGTGATGCGGCCCTTATTCTCTGTAGAGCAAATTTGGGATAAAAAATTAACATAATTATTTTATTTAGCCTTGATTTTCTTCTTGTCTTTTATTGTGTTATGTTTTAACTGAGATTTCTTTATTTCCTGCTAGGATTCTGCCAGAATCCTGTCATTTCATACAGAGGTTGAACTGCATATTACAAAAGGAAACAAATCTTTCCCTTGATTGCCTGATATATATATACTTTTTAATCTAGATTGACAAATGCATTCTATCAATCAACAGCAATTTTTTCCTTCAGAGTTGTGTTTTATTTTCCATTGTTTGGTGTCCCTCAACTAGAATCTGGAAAAGAAAAAATACTTATCATCTTTCCCTGCTTACCCTTTAATTAATAATTTTTATTGTAGTCATTTCCAGGCCCAAACATCTTCTAGTCACTGTCTCAGGTATTGTACAAACGTAGAACAAAAGGACAAACCCTGCCACCAGCAAGCAGCTCCTGAGGCTGTTTAATGATCCCCAGCACCATGAGGACTGTGGCCAGTGGCTCCACATAACAAACTAATGGGATTATGGTGTCCCTGGCTCCCTGTCTACCTGGATAAAAAACATACACTAACTGTCTCTGCGAGTACTTTGGACAAAATACCCAGTGCCACAAGGGCATGAAACACAAGGGCAGATGCAAATAAGTTTTGTTTAAGCCAGTGTCTGAACTCGGCAGCAGCAGTGTTTTATCTGTATCATACCTTCTTTTGTTCAAAATGTCACTGCCCCTGTGCTTATTGCTGTTTTCTATTATTTCTGTTATTCTTGTTTTTACAGACGTTTGCAGGCTGGTTGTCCCTCAGGGTTAGTAATTCTTTGCACAATGGCAATGGAAGAACAAAGTGAGGCTGTAGAAAAACAGTTTACAGCGATAAACACCACACAGCCAGGTCCCTTCTTCACCCCCAATGGAAAATTGCTCACGAAAAGTAATGGGCTTTTTTTGTACCTTGCAGGTGCTGTGGTGATTGCCTTTGTGGTCTGTTGGCTCCCTTATCACATACGGCGTCTCATGTTTTGCTATGTCCCCTCCAGTCACTGGACAGAGTGAGTGATGACCCAGGGGACAAGCTCCCCCCATGCCAGGATGGGGTGGGGGCTCAGGCTGGAGCTGGGGCACTGGTGGACTTGGGGCTGGAGGTGGGGATCTGGGAGCAAAGGTGTTCTCCATGCAAAGGGGTTAAAGCCTCAGCCTCCTAATTGTTGTTTTGCTTTTTCTTTTGGATTTCTTACTGTGATTACCAGCCAAATTAAGAGTCCTAGTCTTATCATCAAAATCTCCCAGGTGTGGGTGAAGGAAGCGTTAGCTTGAACCAAAACGCATCAGCACACCCTTCCTTCTCTATGGCTGCGACCACAGACTTGGCCCCGTTAACAGCAGCAATGGATGTTCACCTTTGATGGTCCTTGATGCAATGACATTTGGACAGGGGGGTTTTATACATCTGAAGTGGATTGCTGTCTCCGTGACAGATATCGATCACTGGCGCTAAGATGGAGCAGCTCCTCTCAACACGCAATTTAGCTCCACACCACGTTTGCTTAGTGACAGGAGAGATTACACGGGTGGGGAAATAACTGCGCTGCTTACTGTGTCTGGGGCAGGTTATTTACTGGGTTTTACAGCGAGTAGATCAAAATTAAATACTAGCAGTTGCCACTGATTAGAAAATGTCCAAATTCTCAGAGAATTTAGGGATAATTGCACACCTACGCTGAATGCACGTGCGCTGTTCCCAGATGTGCAAGGGCACACAAGCATTTTTACGCAGCCTTTCTACCACATCAGACCAGGTTCCTCGGCAAAGCAGCCACGGAACTGATTATTCATTTTAAATATGCAATTAAGCATTAATGCTGTCTGGGGATATACATCCAGGAAGCCTGAGATGCCATGAGATGCGCTCAGTGAAAGATGTGTCCTTTCTCCCATGGTATTACGTCGTCCTTCTCTCTGGGACCAGGACCATTTCCTGCAATGAACAGGAAAAGAAATAAAAATCTACATTACCAAAAAGCAGAGCAACTATGAGACATTAACATTTCATAGACTCCAAGCACAAAAAAATAGTAATTTACAATATAGCAGTCTACTGAATGGAATTGTACATCCATCTGTAAGAAAACCCAAAACCTATCTTCAATCACGAAAACAGAGCTCTAGGCACACACTGGGAGAAACTGGTGTTTCTTCTTTGCTTTCCTATATGAAAAGCACTTAAAGCAGCAATCAATTATGTAATGACTGCATTTGCTTTGAGCAAGAAGGGTAGAGAAGTCTGTCTGCAGTTAGTGTGAATTTATGCACTGTGGTTGCATTCACTTTTTTTTCTTCTTCTTCTTTTAAAAGCTATGAGCAAATTTAGGAAAACATTGAATTTACAGGCGTATTATGAGTGGTGAACTATCAGTATGGTAGCTAATCAAGAGCTTGCAGCAGCTTGATGAGTTCATTTATAAATGCAAGTGCCTGCCCCTGCAGAAGAAAACTTTTCACTATATTAATTCTTCACAACTACAGAGAGAAACTCTACTTTTAAGACCTGGATGGGCCATGCAGTACTTGGCAGTGCTGAGGGGGTGTGGAGGCATTGGTGATGTATTCCAGCACACATCTATTTATCTTTTGTTAGACAGTGCTCAGACTAACAAAAAGGTCTGCAATTTCCACTGAGATAAATGATCCTGGGTAATATCTTCCTGAAAATGAGACTCACATTGTTTATAAACACTTTACCAGCTCAGAGCTGTTGGTCTCAGTTGTCTTAAGGAAAGATTTATTTTATATAAAAATACATTTTAAAAATCCAACAACAACACCCCCCCCCAAAAAAAAAAAAATCCCAAAACAAAACAGAAAAACCACACACACACACACCCTAAAACCTCCCAAAACCTAAGCATTTCCAAGCAATTCTAGTTGAAAATATTATATTGTGATGGTCAGGATATGTTTCAAACACATGCTATCATCAACTTGCTCCCAGAATGCAGAATGGTATCCCAGATTACAGCCAAATCCCAACCCTGGGACCCATTGAATGAGCTGATGCAGGTCTCACTGCTGGGGGGAGGAGGGAGCTGCATCTGTTACTGGATCTTGGCTCTTTTGCAGGCTCTGTAGACCAGAACTGCAGCCAGAACAGTCAAGCTAATGTATATGCATGCCATAGAAACAAATTTCCATCTGGCTTCTCAGTTTCAAGGATGTCTATTTTCAAAGACAAAATGATTGCACAAGGTAAATATCACATCCGGAGCCAGGGCATAAGTAAGTTTCTAACTGCTAGTGACTGGGTTAAGACCTTTGTAGATGCATTTGACGTACACTTGGCCAGTCTCAGTTGAAAACATAGATGTTTTCCTGGTAGCTCACGTACCGTTGGTAAGCTCATGTCCCTAACTGAGAAAGGTTAGCTGAAAAAACAGCTCATGTTTTTCTCATTCTTGTGACTTTGAATTATTTCAGTTCTCCACTCTCTACTTAGATTTTTATCTTTCATCTGTTCTTGCAGTTTCCTTTTCAACTTCTACCACTACTTCTACATGCTGACAAATGTCCTCTTCTACGTCAGTTCAGCAATCAACCCCATCCTCTACAACCTGGTGTCTGCAAACTTCCGACAGATCTTCCTCTCTACACTCACACTCCTGTGCCTGCCTTGGAGGAAGAAGAAGAAACGACTGGCCTTCACCAGGAAATCCAATAGCATCTCCAGCAACCACACATTTTCCAGTCAAGTCACAAGGGAAACTACATACTGAAGCCAAAGGAGGAAGGGAAATGAGTTTCATCATGGAGTCAAAACTTGAGAGGCCTCTGTGACTTTCATGTATGGTCTCCGAATTCATGTAACAGAAATGTGTTTAGCAAAGTCATTTTTGTTGGAAAAATAGGCTTTGTTCTGCCAGTAACTTTGAGGTTATTTTAAAGCATTGGCCTTGCCTCTTGTGAGTAATGTCTACACGTTTTGTAACTTCAGTCTGGCATAAATCCAGATGTGGTGTTAACTGAGAAGCCAAAACATGTTAAACTTACACAAAATCATACTGCATTTCATCCTTTTCTCAGTGCAGAGATGCCATATTCATATCCAAGGGTTTGAGATTATGTCTCTTGGTGGCACCGAGCAGAGAGTCTGATGAGGAGAAAGCAGTTTTGAACAGAAAGGGCTGGTTTTGGAGAATGGACATGCTCATCTATGGGATGTTCAATGAATGGAGAGTGAAAACTCAGGGAGCCAGGTGGTTATTTTAGAAATGTATCTAAATTATTAATATGACATAGGTGCTCAAGCGAGCTGCTCTGGCTCCTTGGAATTAAATAACAACTGATGATGCCTTACCTAGATTGGGGTTGCTGTGGCCTGGGGGAATGGGTTCATCTTTCACTTTAGGGCAGATATAATGCCTGGCACAGGGAACCCCAGCTCTCGCTGGTATTGATACTGCAACACCAATAAATAACAAAGTCTCTGGAAAAGTCAAGAATGCAGAAACTGTGCCCAGCTGGAGAGCTGAAAATGAACAGAAATGGAAAATCTTACTTTTGCCATACAGCCAAATCCTATTTTTACCAGGGAGAACAGTTAGCTGACCTGCATTAAGAGGTGAGAAAACTCCAGGTTCATGAGGGCTCCAGGCTGCTGAAATAAGATTAACCTGCTCCAATTCTGTGGGACCTTCAGATTTTTACCATTCTTGTTCAAGTTTTACTTGTTTCCTCACCATTTTCACATGGTGAAAGGTTGTAGTATTTGTAGGCAGAGAGGCCTCTTGTTCTATCTTTTGTTTTATTTCTTTTTGCTACCAGACCTGCTGACACACTGGTTTGCACACAGAAAATGTCAGATAGTGCAAATGAAGAACACAAGAAGGTCTAAACTGGGGAGTCTTAACTCTAAAATCACTTTCTTTTAACAAACCAGGGGAAAAGAAACAGGACCTGAAAATTCTCTTTGAAATTTCTCAGCTGGTCTGGATAGGTAGCATGAGCTTTGCTCCTATATGGTTCCACCTCTAACAGCCCACTATGTGATAAGCAAATTGCTCCAGAGCTTTTAGCACCAGAAATCACAGGCTTCTGGGACAAGCTAAAGAACTTTCTCTACTGTCACATCATCAGAGGGTGACCTGCATGAACCTGGAACCAGCGAATCACCCTGTGCAGCCTCTGCTGTGATTTTGCTGGTGGTGACCGTGTGTCCCACTTTGTTAGGAGAGCAAGGCTTGCCTCTTTATGATGACAAATTAGAAGACTCACTTGGTTCAATTCTGCTTTCTGGGCTTTGCCCATCCTATGTCACTCTTCAACTAATGAACACCCTTGGTATGTAACAGAAGTCTCAATGCTGGAGATGTGGATCTGGCCCCAGTGAACCATCACACAATGATGGAGACCAGTTACTGATCCACTGGGTACCGGTGAGTTCTCCTGCTACAGATGTGGATCACAGAATCACAGAATATCTCAAATTGGAAGGGATTCATAAGGATCATCAAGTCCAACTCCCCGGACTTGTGGTTCAGTTCCTGTTGGGCTCAGGACATAGAGAAAACACCTGTGGGGCATTGCTGTGAGTCATTAGTGACAGCTATCTACTTCTGAGGCATTTATAACCTGGCAGTTGTAGAGAGCTACCTACCACGGTAGACCTGGCTACCATCAGCCATGACCTCCAACCACACCTACCATGGATGGGAGATTATTTTAATGCCTAGTATAGAACCACTCTAAAAGAAAGGGCTCAAAATAGAAATCAGTGGGGCTTTAGTTTCTTCTGATTCAGCCAAACTCCAGGCTCTGTCCTGTCATGCCTTGTTATAATTTCTTGCCCTGGTTCTACCAAACAAAGGGCAGAGATTGTATTTGACAAACCACTTTTCGTCGCTCGTGCACAGTTGACTCCTCTTTGGCCAGAAAACCAGGTAAAACAAAAAAGAAAACAAACCAACAAAAAACTTAAACAGGAAACTGGTCTTTGGAAGGAAATCTGTGAGAAACCAGCAGATGTTGTCTCTGTGTGTGTGTTAGAAATGGCTTGGGCAGGTTGGAAGAAGCTCTAGAGGACCTGCACATAACGTCTTTTGGGAAAGTCCAAGTGCAATGAGCAGAGGAAAAGGAGCCTTAGTGTTACACACTTAACATTGGCCTTCCAGGCAAGACACTTTAAATATTTCTGGAGAGGACCCAAATTTTTTAACTTCACCTCTAAATAAAGTCAACAGCTGGGAGGTGGTTTCTGAAACCTCCCACAGAAGCTGTAACTGTGTGTTGCTTTGACTTTAATTAGGATTTAACATCCTGCCTGTCTCAGTTGCTTTTGAAATGTTAAACATTATTAACACACTTGTTCAACACCAACCTGCTGAAATGTGCTCGATTAGCTTAGAAAACACTGTACAAAAATTGTTGTTTCACATCAAATGCTTGGCTTAGATTCTCGTTACTGAGATACACTGGCAGCTTACAGAATATTTGATTGCTCAGAGAAAGTGGTAGGTTCATTTTTGGTTTGAGATGAAAATGAGAACAAACTGGAGTAAAAATGAACTTACCATAAACTCTTTCCTCAGAGTTTTGTTGGGCTACTCAAATCCTGAAGAGCTGCCTATTTGGAGGGATTTATTCAAGTGGTTTGCTGGCTTCTACAGCTCTGTTCCTGCAGTTTGACATGGGAGCAGACCTGAGTCTATGGCCTTAATCTGAGATTGCAGCTCAAAGCTACCTCTTCCACTGGCCAAATCTGACTACCTTGAGCTGAGAAGTGTAAGTGACAGCTGATTTCATCCTCTCCTCCCTCCTCACCTAGTTTTGCTCTATTCAATCTAGACTTTTAGTTCCCTTCAGCTCAAAGAAGTAAGGATCACTGCAAGACCCCACGGTTTTGTAAAGGAAACCATGATACCATAGAGAAGAAAAAGGTACAAATTGCCCTATATATACCAGAGAAATTATTCTTTCCATGCTTTTTAACAATGGTTGAACTAATCACTCAAGTTTTAAATTAATTTATAAGTGGCTTTTGGCATTAGACAAAACACATACTCCCAGCTTTTGTATTCCAGTCTTGTCTGAACACTTTGCTGGGGCAGGGGGGTGAGCGTTGGTGCGGCATGATGTTAATCTATGCAAATTTCCTATAAGTGTTTTGAACTGTTTGTTTCCACTGGAAAAAAAATAAAAAATCTGTTCAACCCACAGATGTGAAGTGCTGCCAGATGGATTCAGAGAAATTCCCATCTGAAGAGAGTCTATCAAGTGACCTCTTCAAATATTATTTTGAAGGGTTTTTTTTCTCTTCACAGTGTTCTTGTCAGGGCCATCCATATGGCAGTGTGTGAAATCACATTTCCAAAGTCCTGATGCTAGTTGGAAATTTCCTCTAGACAGGACTTTCTCACCAAAGGCCCAGTACACATCAGCCTTTGAAAGCTCTGCTGAGCTTGTCTTTTTCATACAGCACATGAGACCTCGCTTCAGCGACTGTGCCCATAAAGGGGAAAACCAGATGGAAAAGATGGTGAGGAGGGTTAGCAGGACACATGCTGTAGACATGATGATAGCAGGACTTTTGCATTTATAGCATCAAACGTTGAGTGACATGCAGACCCACGGTGTGTGGCTGCAGACTGCTTGTGGGTTTGAACCCATCGCTGCCCTTGGGAGGGACAGACATCCACACGGCACAAGAGCGCTGGAGCTTTCCTGCACAACGCCTTTTGAGTGTTAGTCTGATATCTTCCTGGTTGTGTTGTTTGGTAGCTGTTTCAACAAAGCTGTATCTGCTAGAGCTCTGTCTGGTTCATAACATTACAGCTCAACAAGTTCTTCTGTTCTCAGTCTGGATTCGTTTAGTCAGAAAACAGAAATTGCTAATCCAAATGCTGTGTCCTGGCTTTGTGATCAAGAGTCTTTTCCCAGCCGTGCCACCTGATAGTCCTGCACATATTGTATTTATGGCAAATATTTTTTAAAGTGCACATTTTTTTTTTCTGAAATACAAACTGTTGATGTGCTTTATTTTCTGTGGCCTGTTGCTCAATGGGAAAAAAAAAAAAAATGAATGTTAAAAGTGTGTCAGGGTCTCCTTTGTATTTTGTGACAAAGGGAAGGAAGAGGGTGTGAAATCCTTTTGTGTAGCAATGGGAACCACTCTTTCAATGTAACTTGCTATTATTGATCCTGTATTTACTGATCAAATTGTAATGAAGTGGTTACTTCCTGATATAGCCTTTGTACTGTATGGTATTTTATTTTATTTTGTTGTTTATTGATCCGAAGAAATAAATATCCAAATTTAAGGTTTGGACTGGTTATGCTTGAGATGACAGCTAGGACTTTATCATACAGCCTGCTGACCAGGACAGGCTGTGGTATAAACTGATGCAATCCTATCAACCTGGAACTGATCTTTGCATATCCACTGCAGACGGGTCCCCGAGTGCTTCTCTCCCAAAGCCTGCGAGCACCAGCTAGTCAACACAAAGGCAGAGTTCAAATGCCAGGTGCCTCTTGTGTCTGCAAGTTGGCCAACACATGGAGGGAAAGTCTGGCTAGGTCTGTGGGACATCCCCATCAGTGAAGTTTGCCCTGAGAAATCCCTCTTGAGACCAGGTAAAACCAAAGAGGGTCCGTGCCTTTGGTTGAACCCTTGGGCTTTGAGCGTGTGGCAAGCATGAGCCTGAAGTATGGAAGTGGACATCTCCTGGGCTTCAAGAAAAACCTGTGCTGCACAGCGGGCAGCTGCTGTGTTGGGATCCAGGTGGCACCATGGGAATCTGGCTGTTTTCTGATCTCCTGTCCTGCTTGGCTTGCCTGCTTGCTTTCCCCTGTTGTAGATAAAACGTTAAAGATGTTGTAACTTGGCCATTATTTCTGCAGAAGCTTTGCACAGAAAACTGAGCAGTTCAGGGTTTTATTGCACTGGAAGCTCTAGGTACATAGTGAAGGAGACAGCCCTGGACCTGGAGAATTTGTTGTTGAAAAGCAAAGCAGGTTGACTGTGCCTTAACAGTGAGATTTCCCTTCCTACCTTCCCCTCTTTAGTATGACCCACTTCCTCCCTGGCATCAATTTTTCTAACACAAATATAATTTTGTGGGAACAGAATACTTGGGTTTTGCTCACTATATTCAAGTGTCTTTACACTTAATAAGCAAAAACCAGTCACCTCCATTCTCCCTGCAGCTCCCAGTTTAAAGTGCTGTTGTGAAATAGCTCAGCTAAGCACCAGGAAAATCCACAAAATATTCATAGTTTTTAGACATTTTAGCTGGTTGTTTTGATTTCTGGCAGAGGGAAAGGTTGCTTGGAAAGCAGCAACAAAATAATATCTAAATATTTAGAATCATTCATGCCTGGAAAATTCATCTTTTAAAACGTAGCTGAAAGGCACCGCCTCTCCGAAAGCATTTTGGTGCTACGTGAAGAGAAGAGCAGGAGCCTCTGTTGTCCTTACAGCATCAATTATTAAAGAATCAAATCATTTATTTTTTGGATCATTTTATTTGGCATTCAGCCCTGCTCTGTTAAAAGGTGTCTTTTCAGTCTGCTGCCTAAGGAGCTGCAGTTAGCATCTTCAGCAGTGAAAATCCACAATATGTGGCAACGTCCTTGTTTTCTGGCTGCAGGAGATTTTTTGTGCAGGGCAGGATGCTCCCAGTGGAGTCTCCATTGCTGAGCAGAAACCCAGATCACATGCAAGCTGGAGCAAAAAATGTTGCCCTCTGCTCGTGACTTCTCTAGCTCAGAGACGACTCCTTGAAAAAGCAAAACTCCCAGGAACCAGAGCTCCTTGTTCCTCCCACGCAACCCTCCCATCACACATCACCCAAGTGGACATCACATCACATCACACCCCACCAATGTGAAGGAAAACAAAAGGCTGTGGAGAGTCAATGGATTTCTTTTTTTCTTTTAGAAAGGCACAAGGACTGTGCCTCAAGCAATGAGGAATGCTTTCAATTTGGCCTGTATTTCTCATTACAATTATAAAAGTAATTTCCATAGTTCACAAGAGGAAAATTTCAGGCGCCTTTTGAAACAAATGTTACATTTTAGTAAACGGCTTCATAAAACTTAATAAACATCCATCCAGAAGTTAATTTATTTAAAACATCTTTAAATCCTCCTCTGCCTTATTGAATTTGTTTGAGCTGTAGATCAGGTTGGAGTATATTCATAAGGGTATTTAAGCAATAAGGCAGAGCATCCTGATTGTGATTACAGGTCTCTGGTGGGCTGTGCAGTAAGAAACAGAGCATGAAATGACTTTGGGTACTCAAGTGCAAAACCCCTCCAGAAGTAGAGGAGCACAGACACGGCCCCGAGCGCTGCAGGGTGGCTGAAGCAAAGTGCTGGGGTTGCTTCCTGGGGAAATACCCACACAGGGTGAGCATTCAGCAGCCAGCCCCATCTGCACCAGCTTCCAGCCCAGCTCACTGGGCTCACTCAGCTAAATGCCAGGGGGGAAAGGACGGTGATGGACCTCAAGTTTAGAACAGTTGAGCCCACCATGGACCGTAGCTACTGAAGAGAGATAAAACACAATTGTTTCATTCTTGAAGATCATAGAATCATAGAATGGTTTGGGTTGGAAGGGACCTTAAAGCTCATCCAGTTCCAACCCCCCTGCCATCAGCAGGGACACCTTCCACTAGACCAGGTTGCTCAAAGCCTCATCCAACCTGGCCTTGAACACTTCCACGGAGGAGCAGCCACAACTCCTCTGGGCAACCTGGGCCAGTGTCTGAACAGATAGATTTACTGAAAGGGAAATAAGCAGGAAGTGTAAAAAAAAAAACAAACCAAAAACCCCCCAAAAAACAAAAAAACCTTAAACATCTCAGAGATGGTCAGAATATCATCATAGGTGTGAATACAACAGCCACACACTTACCTGTGCATACACTCACTATACATTTTTAGTCTTTACAGCGGGGACTTGTTCCTCTTGCTTGAAAGTATTGGCTGGCTCAGCTGGTTTGTATCACCAGTGACAAGATATTTAATTACACTTGGCTGCTTCTCTATGAAATCCTGAAGAAATGGAAAGCAATATCCTTCACCTTTTTTAATGCAAAAAAAATGTAAAACCAGCTCGTAGAGCAGGAGCAGTCCACTCTGCTTTCCCACTGCTGCTGCTCCTCTGTGCACTGCTGAGATATCTCAGCTTTGTTGTAAACTGAAGTGACATAAAGGAGTGATTATGAACGCACATCCTGGAAGATCTGCTTCAAGATCTGCAAAGGTACAGAGAGAATAAAGAAATCCTCTCTTGCAAGTAACATTAGTATCTTGGACAGACCATTTCAACCTCCCCCATCTTGATGAAATGCAGCATGAAGATGAAAGGACAGACACACTATATTTTGCCATTAGCTTCAGTCACATTAAGGTCTCAATCTGTTAGCTTAGGATTTCTTTGTTCCTTTCTTCTGCTTGTCCTTTCTCCTATCTTTGGAAGCTGCTCAGTAGGAAAGGGTATGTCCAACAATTCTGCAATGCAGCTTTCAGCCTCAGGCATCACTAAAACACATCATAATTAATCAGGATGTCCGATTGCTCTGTATCTCATAACTACTCCTTAACTATGTAAGCTCCAATTAAAACATTCACATGCCATTTTTTGTTATAAATGTCTCAGGGCTGAGCAGATATCAACAGTAGGTCACACAGGTCTGTGGTGGATCTCTGCCAAAGACAAACATGTAAGAGAAGAGTCCCAGGGCCAGAGTTACAAGGGACATTTGTAAAACTCTTGTTTTTTCTAGAAAAGCATGAAGGGAAAGCTGCTGCACAGCCAAGCTGGTGTTAATGTAGTAGAAACTCTGAATAACTGGAGTGTGGGCTGCACAACGTGATTCTCGCTCCTCTGAAATCATATTTGTTGTGGAACAGCCCCCCTGGGCTCAGCTGGAGAGCAAACACTCGGCTGCTACTGCCATCCTGTACCTGCATGGCACACGGTCACTGCTGGACTCACCAGCACCTCAATATTTCATGAATATAATTGAGATGTAATAGTCATCATTATCAAGATGGAATAGTCTTAGCACACTGCTATCAACCCAGCGCACTCCGTAACTCATCGCTGCAAGGGTGCTCCTGTTCTATGATATGGATTTCAGGTACAGAGAACTTAAGGGATTCATTCAAGAACTGAACTGTAATTAAATCTTCTTGTAGATCAGAGATTCAAACCCCAGTGTTTCCGGCATAGTCAACTCTGATTCATCTTTCCCTTCATTCAACATAAGCAGGTAGTCCATGAACTATTTTAAACCTCCATTCCAAGACATATATTAGCAAAACATGCCAACATCCAACCATGTAAAAGCCCATTCTCACTGGTTGTCAGCAACAGCAACAGCAACAACCCTGGCATAGCACTTGGCAGCTTTCAAAGTGTTCTTGACGGTGATGTTATCCTTGGTGTCTGCTTCAAACAGATTGCAGGAGAAGGTGAAGCATTGCATTCTGAATTTTAAAAATACTCAAACAGGAACAAATGCCATTAAATGGGAATGACCTTAGCGGTGCCATGGAGAACTAGAATGAAATTTGTGACACCTGACATTTTCAATGTTCTCATTCTTCTGTCCACTTGAAAAGCAGCTACGACTGTCAGCAGCATTTTTAGTACAGCTCCTACACAGAGTTTGCATTCTTACAAAGCTGCACATTACAGCAATAAATCATTTTTGTCTTCCTTCAGGCTGGCAACTGGGATAAGATTAATTTCTCTTTGCCATCACCACAAGCATGAAATTAGATTTTTTCTGATCATTCCAGAAAAATGCCTTATGAAGCCAATGGTGGTTTCTGATTCAGAACTTGAGACTTACCCCTCTCCTTCCTCTGAGCTTGATCTGGATTAGGACAAGCAAAAGGTACAGGGATTTTAATCCTGGTCACTGATGACACCACAGCAAGGCAGACAGACTGGTTCATTTCCTTGCCTGGAGAAGAAGTATCCATCCCAGGGAGGACTGACCCAGCAAGACAGGTAAACACAAGCCTATAGGGTTTTGAAATAAAAGAAAATACAAATTTGTGGAGTATTTGTGAGCCTAGCTGAAGGCCCACATACACAACTGGTATAAATCAGTTTGCATCTGCAAAGAAACCCAGTTTGTGTTTTTAAGTGACTCGGTCCAGCTTTGTTTGTTTCTCTTTTCTGAGGCTTTTTTTTTTTTAAAATATCATTTAGCAGGGGAAAAAATGAGGCAGTTCATTATGTTAGCAGCTCCACAGCCAATCTTAAATGCCAGAGGCGCTGATCAGATTAAAACAGAAATCACAGTTCGCAGCTTGTGTCTGGAAGGAACAAAGACCCCAGTCCTGGTTTTGATTGAATACGGGATGATATCTCTTGCTTATTGTATATATTACAACAGCAAGGAGGAAGAGCATTTATCACAGCATGCCTCAGTGCTTTTTAATATACTGTTTATCATATGGAGCTCACTGGCATTCACAAAACACCCTTGCAGATTTCACTTTGTATCTTAAGAAGTTTTCATGGACTTTGGGAGAATGAGAAAAATACATGTTCTCATTTATATGCCACTAAAACCAGCTCCTCATCAACAAGCAACGTCCTTGGCTTAATACAGCTAACTGGTAGAAGTTACTCTACTCCTTGCCCTAGGGTGATATGATCTCTGTGAGATCTGTTGATTCCTGGGGAAGAAGCACTGTCTTCCACTGGGAAAACATTTCATCAGTAGGTTGGGAAAAATAGGTGTAAGTGCAAGTGGCAGCTTTCTACCTGTGGTGAAGAGGAAAGCCAAAGCTACCCATAGACAAACACTAAAATCGAAATTGTGGAGGGCTATCTCTGCTCCACTCATCAGTCTGGAAGGCAAATGCAAAATTAATGAACCTCTGTGCAGGGAGATAGAGGCAGAAAAGGTTTCTGCAGGGAGAAGATCTCGCTTTGTTTGCCCCCACATTGAAACACATCCCGACCCAAAAGCTACTGACTTTTCAATGCTCAGCTTTGAGGAAGATTGTGCCATATCAGCTTAAGATGTAGGACAAAAGGTACAAAGGATTCCAAATCTCTTCAGAAAGCGTGGGCGAAGTAAGTGCACAATTATAATTCTATTTGCTTTCCGTGTTTCTGTATACATCGTGTCACCAAAAGGATTTGCAGATATTTTCCAGAGAGAAGACAGTTGTGTTAGCAACATCAGCATGTAACAAAAAACACTGGGAAATGGAAAAGGAAAAAAAAAGAAAACATTCAACTCCAGTCTGATTTTCACATCTTCACAAATCAGTCAAAAGCTTTTCTCTTCAACCAAAATCTCGCTTCCACTTGTTTACGACAATTCATCCCCCTCTGCCATTCATTTTCCTTGCAGATTGCCTCCAGGGCTCAGGGTCTGCCTATTTTTTTATATCCATCTCTCCAGAAAGCACCACAGGGTTTGAAGTTTGGTTGTCTTGATCAACACGAAAAGGCTGATTTAGTGAAGAAAGAGCTGTGAGTCACAGCAAGACTTTGATGAGCCCAATAGACTTCCTTAGCGGTTGGCACGAGAGTAACGGAGAATTAGGAGCTATAGGACTGAAATGAAATACTGATCCAGATGATAGGATGGGAAAGATGTTTTATTAGGGCAATAACTGATAAAGCTGAGGATATTGCATATTTATTTGAAATTATGCCTATTTGTGAGACACAAAATGGGATTTCTCAGGAAGCTGTTTAATTGTGGACAGAGAAATACAGAATAGGACAATGATCGGAATGAACTGAGGGTTGGTCAGACAATGCAGCAGGATGAAGGAAGGGCATGGATACAAGCCCAGTAACCTGCTCAGTAAAGCATCCCCTCACCAAGCATCAGAGTAAAGCAAAGAAGCAGAGTTAAGTTTGCTCACGTCTCCCAGCAAATGCCTGTTCCCACAATTGCTGTCTCTTTTTGGCCAGAATTCTGTAATTTTTAACTATTCTCAGCTCTCTCTTAGAGCAATTATTCCAAAGTGCAACTGAGGACATTTTCCCTTCTGCTCAGATGAAATTCATTTCTATTCTGTTTGGTGGTGGCATCTAAAAGCTTCTCCTTTCTTTAGTTTCTAATCTCTACATACCCAACTGCTAGAAAAAATGGTCAGCTCCAGACCTTTAAAATGAGTGTGTGTTTGGTTTGATTTATTTCATCTCCACTGCAAATACTCACATCTTTCCAACCAGCTCCTTTTATTTAGGATTAACAAGTTGAAGTTTCACTTGAGCAGCTGTGGTTACACTCCATGAATGTTTAAACTGAGGATAATTTGTGTTTCTGTTCATATCAAAGTATCTGCTCTATAAAATGGTTTGAGTCAATTCTGCATTTTTACTGTTTGTGAGTAGAAATATTTCTGGTTTATTGGTATTGTGGACAGATTTATTCCTAGCTTTGTTTTCTTTAATAAGACTGTAACTTTAATAAGATTTAAATACTGAGACTTACAGTATACAGATTTCAGATAAATTAGTTCACTGGCCAAGGCACAAAAGAGAAAATATTTCAGTTAAATTGAATATTAGCTTCAATCTACTATTCTACCAGCAATAATGAATTGAGATCTAAAATACAATTCCACTCTAACCATAAATATTCATAGCTAAAAATCCTTATTTTCCCTTAAACTGTTCTGTGCTACTAGCAAATCTAATGTTTCAAAAGTCACATCCTGAGGTCTCATCGTAACCAGATGTACCCAGAAAAACTGTGATGCAGAGAAGTGGATTTCATCTCAAATAAATCATGAACTGTGGTGGGAGCAATGCTATATACTGAGAGTGAATGCATGAAATTTGCATAGATTTATAGAAAGCAATTGTGAGACAGGTAATACTGGGGTTGCACAACCAGGATTAGGTGAAGATACTGAGATATCGCAGACAGATATTCTAGCCCTGTCATGGGGATCATGAAAAGCCACATATGGATGTCACTTTGAAGCTCATCTGAAGGAGAACATTCCTGTAAGCAGAGATCAGCTTCTTTTTAAGTATTATTATGAAATAAGAGCTCACTTTTCAGGTGAAAATGTTGCCTTCTCTAACATCTCCAGAAGCTTCTAATCCCGGTTTCTCATCTAAGAGCTGATTCTGGTAGACCCCACTTTGTTTCAGAAATGTCACAACCTCCCCCTCAAAAGCAGCAGTAATAGAGAATAAAACAGTCACAGAAAGCAGGGTAAGATGCATCAGAGATTTCTGATATTCAAAAGAGAAGCTGAAAGTCAATGTTCTCACACCTGTACGTGAGCAGTCCAGGTGTTCTGTGCCAAGAGAGTTTCAGCACTGTCAATAAACTACTATCTCCTCAAGGGCCAACCTTGCAAACATTACGCTCACCACCAGCTTCTTGGCCAAAAAGGGGGCTAAGTTGCAAACAGACAGGTTTTTGGCCAGTGTACCCAAGGTTGAACCAGACCTCCACCGCTGGAAACCATGAGCTGTTACTGTCTGTGTGGAAGGTCCATGGCCGAGGGCAGCAGGAGCTCACATCCTCTGCGGCATCCCTGGGCCATCACCCCTGCTCACTCGCTTAATACCATCTGACTGTGGGGAGGTGTGGTGTCAAGCAGGAGAGCCAGCCCTGTCTCTGTGGAGCCTGAGGGATGGAAAATAACTAGAAGAGGCCAAGTCTGGCTCTGTGTATCAGTCCCATCAAACTCTAAGGGGTGATCTGGGCTCCTGGTGCATGAACCTGACTTTTTCTCCTCTCTGCTCCCATCGCCTTGGTTGGCAGCTCACCACTCCTTTTAAATCACACCAGGAGTTTGCAGTTTGACATCCTCAGGAAGCAGGTACCTGGGCACCAAAACATCTTGAACCATTGCCCCCATCCTTAGATGCAGAGACAGAGGTACATTAGGCTATTTGTGAAGAGTGTTCGTGCGCATGATGGCACGGGGAGGGAGAGAAGGAAGAAAGGGTGTCTTATAAACCACAGGACAAATGGGAAGACAAAAGTAATTCAATTACTCTGCACAATGATGTTACCAAAAAGGATGAAGAACTTAAGTAGATAATTGTTCCTCCTTTGTTTTCATTGTTGATTCAAAACTAATACAATTATTTGTGCAGGTGATGTCTCAGTTCTGATTCACATGGGGGAACAGTACTTCTTGTGCCTCATGAACTGTTAATTCAACATGACAGGTTGGACCTGAGAACACTAATAATATTGTCATCTCACTTGTATGTTGGCACAAAGCTGGACTGATACGTTCTGTCTTATTAGTTCAGGCAATTTTGGGGAAGCAGAGATCTCTCAGGTATCAACAGTGTACAAGGGGGATGTCTTTTCTTTCCCTCCCCCTTTTTTTTATCTATAAAATAACTTTCCCCATAACTTGAAGCTGTGGTCCTTCTTCACTTTGGTTTCACCACCCAAGTCTTCCCTTTATTATAACTCCAGTAAGGGAAGAGAAATTAGAGGGATGTGGTCTGCAGAGTGGACTTTGGAGTACAACGTGGCTGTGGTTGGGCTGTTCAACCCTCTGCCTCTGTCTTCTACTGTCAGCAGAAGATAATAGTTTCCTTTCTCCCCTAATGATCCCTGACACTCAACTGGCAAAATCCCCACTCACACGTGTTTTCCATTTGCCCCTTCCCATGAGAGGAAGCAGAGCTTGTGCCAGGGACCCTCCTCTTTGAGCAGTCCCAATTTAAGTTTCCAAATACTCTCATGTGGCCCCTGCCAGGTGGTCCCTGTGTACATAAGCTGCAATCCAACCACAGCCACCTGTGCTCCATGCTTTTGTGGTCCAGAAAATACAAGAAGAACTTTGCAGGAGCCTGAGAAAGCTTCTAAGCCTGCATGACCTTGAAGATATGATCCTGCAGGGAGAGCGAGGTGAGGCTCTTCCTTTCCTGTGTCCTCCTCTGATTTGATTTTACCTTGCCATGAAAAGTTTCCCACTTGCCTGATGTATCTTACCACCAGAGAGAGACCTGCAATGAAAAGAGATGATTGTTAACACAGCTGCTGCAGGACGCAGTGTTGAACTCGCTGAGATTTGTATGGCATCATCTCTGTGGATCCATCTCAGTATCTTCTTTTTCTTCTTTGGTTGAATAGCTCTGTTTAGCACAACGAGTCTTTATTTAAATGCATATTCCTTTAAATCAAGAAAAACAGACAGGGAAGAGAATCCTCTTCACTTTCAGACCTCTATTTGAAACCTTTGCTTGGTAATCCTACTCACCAGTAGAGATGAGCATACACTTCCTTCTGGAGTACCAAGGAGAGGAGAAAAACTCTGTGTGCTACAGCTGCTGCCTCATGATCTTCACTGCTGGAAACAGCTTCAGTTATCACATCAGACTGCCCATTTCCCCTTGTTGTCCCTAACTGAAGTCACTACTGTGTCATTGGATGAACTGGGTAAAAAGCAAAAAATACATCCCCTTGCAGTGGTTATTCATTGCAGTCAGCACCTTGGCTGATTCTTGTTTCTAGCTGATGGCTATTCCTCACAAACCAGTAGCATGGTACCTGGGACTTTCTGAAGATGGACAGATCATCCCCATCATCTCACCCTACCTGTACAGAACAGCAAAGCTGCTGTTAAAACACCAGCGCATCTCAGAAGCTGGTTGAGCCTAAAGGCTAGAGCATGGATCACAACAGATTCTCAACAGCATCCGAAGGAAATGATTCCCAAACACAGATCAGACACTAAATATCCGCTAGGAACCAGAGCCGTGGGATGCCTCTTCTCACAAACTCCTCCACTCCTGCTGACAGCGGATGCTGAAATAAACTTGCTCAGATGTCACATTGGAGCCTGGAGACAGGCCAGTGGGAAGGGAGGAGGTGTGGGGGTGGATGAGGGGGAAGGATATTTTTCTCTTTGCAAACATCCAGTTTCACCACTGACAAGTCTGACAGGTGGAAATCAATTTTAAAAAAAAAATAAAAATCCTACTCACAGGTGCCCAGCTTCTCTGGAGAAGTTCCTCAGTTCTCCTCACTCCTTTGTAGCAACTGTTGGGTGCTGACAGAGCAAGAGAGCTAAAGCAGCCTTGCCTGCCTGATGTCACAGCCCTTTTGCTTCCACAGGGACTGTGCTGAGGTCTTTTCTCAGCTAATGGGGTAATGTGGCCACAGCCCCTCTGTTTGCACACTTTGTGGGACCAGGCATCATCCACTCTGCCACCCACACCGCTCAGAACAATGCTGCAGAAAGGTTGATGGTGGTCTTTTTCTCTCATTTTGCCATGAGATGCTAACAAAGTGTCTCCAAAAGACATAGGCCATTTCAGTTTGATGCTTAGCAAATGACAAGGACTAGCCGATTAAGATGGGTCATTTGGCTTCAAAATTTCATTTTCTGACACATACTAAAAAAGATCTAAATGAAAATATCTATGTCAGAAAGGCAGATCCTGACAATTCATCATCAGACAGGCTTGACACAAGAGCAGAAGATGGGTTCTTACCCTCCCAGGATCAAGTTTGAATTGAAACACCCATATTCCTAGGAATCTGCATCAAAGATCTTAAAAGAGCTCACAACAGAAAAAGCAAGATGGGCAAAGCATGTTATTAACCAGCTACATCTACAAAATCCCCATGCAAAATAAATGTGCATTAAATTACTGCTGCAGCATCTATGAATCAGAGGCACCTTAATATTTTAAAATTCCCCAATGGGCTTTGCTCTGCAAGATACTAAGCAAGTTTCCCCCTACACCCTGAAGTCAGTAAGAGCAGAGAGTTGCCAACATTTTGTAGGATAAAGCTTTTTCTGAGACAGGAAAGCTTTTCCAGAGAAGCAACTTGCTTTTACACTTCAAAAAACCCTCATGAGATCTGAACCCTGCAGAACCACGTAGAACCAGTCTGGGTTTAATGTTCTATGTACAGATCAGACACCAAGAATATCAGCTCCTCTTCAGCCCTGCAGCTTTGGGAAAGGTATCACCACTGGATCTCTGGTTATGCTGTATTTCTAAGCTGCTCCCAAGACAGGCTGCATGCTGAAATGCAACAACCATCCACCCCTTTCCCAGGGAGTCTTCTCACAAACAGAGTAAAGCTTGATAACGAACAGCTGGGTAACATCAGCAAACATGGCCAACTGGCCACGGTGGTGTCAAAGGGTGTGGTTTCTCAGTACTTAAAATGATGGACCCAGATCTTTTGATGTCAGGAGAAATCAAGCCACCATTTTAATTTCTCTTAACTTTAGGACACAAAGGACAATAGTACTTACAGGTGTGACAGCAGCAAGAGTACTGTGAGTTGCTCCTCCTTAGGAAAGTATTAGTATTAACTGTGGAGACCCTGCTAATAGTAATAATAGAAAGAAGCCACTGGCTTTCCTTGGCCCACAACAGAGATCTCACCTCAGTGAAGTAGCCTCAGCTCAAGCAAAGGAGGCCCTTTTTCTCCCTCCAATGGCCTTGTCAGAAGCTCTTTTTTATTCAGTGTTTGTTCAGGGTTGCTCACCTCTGAGGATGCTGCCTACTCATCCTTGTTCACATGTGAAGCCATGAGAAATCTTATGCTATGAAGCCTTTCAAAAGGTGTCCCTCTTAATGAGAGCCACTTCTTCTCTGCAAGGAGCCACCATGGCCTGGTGATCAAAGTCAACATCCATCATCAGACAGAACTGCATTGTTATAACTCAACTTGCTGCAGTGCAAAGCTCATTAATACGACTTGCATTCATCACTGGTCATTACACGTAGGGTTGACATTTTGAAATGCTTGGCAAATCACACAGCAAGGTCCCCGAACCCCAGCTTACTCATTCCTTCCCTAAAAAAAGGATCTGCAGAGGAATGACTGACAGAAGGTCTTATTTGCCAATGCCTCTTAGTCTGCACTCA
Source organism: Antrostomus carolinensis (assembly GCF_000700745.2). Taxonomy (NCBI): domain Eukaryota; kingdom Metazoa; phylum Chordata; class Aves; order Caprimulgiformes; family Caprimulgidae; genus Antrostomus; species Antrostomus carolinensis. The sequence goes on along the minus strand of NW_010325437.1, from coordinate 37,258 downwards.
TGAATTTTCATCCCGATGCCTTCCTCACAGGACTTGCAGAAAGCCAAAGTGATCTTATTGAATGTGACGGGAGGTAATAGTGCCTTATAATAATTGTGCTTTTCTTTCCATCATGAAAACTATATAACGTAGCAACCTCAAGCTCGGTGATGAGCAAAGGGTTACCTTCTTCAGTCACAGGCTCTAATATAAGCAGCTAATGCTCTACTTACCCTCATTACACCCCAGGTAAAGAGGATGACCCAGGAGGTTAGCACTGACATCCAAAGCATCTTATGATTCAATTAGTCCCCTTATGGACACCAAAGAAGAAATTAGGATAGGAGCAGAAACACGCTGGAGTGCATCTCCCTTCTGAGGGACATCCTGCTAAGATGGGGAATGAACTAAATGGCTTGCTCTGTTCTAGTTTATGCTTGTTATTCTAATTTATTCCTGGAGATGGGCAGTTAATTATTGGATATTGTCAACAAGGGAAACTTCTCCCATGGTTAATAAGAAGCCTGCCTTCATTTGTGAGACTGAAAGGAATCAGTTGCTGAAAAGTTATCTAAAGCCAAAGGGAAGAGTTCTGCTTACAACATCTGCCTCTCTGAGACGGGCATCATTCACCATGTATCAAAAGGACAGGAGATATAAAAGGTTGGAACATGGAAGGCTTGAAAGCAAAGGAATTGGATCTGCATTTGCTTGAGTTGTGTGTCTGGTTGCACGTGTTGATCAGGCACTTGGCTGCACAGCAGCTCCCAGGAGTGTCTGCAATTCATGCTACAAGCACAGAAAAGCATGGCTGCACATTTTGTTAGAAGAAAATCAGGCAGTTTGGTGAAGGTTAGAGCCAGAGCAGGAAGCAATATCACACCTGAGTTCTGCTTTTTGCACAAAACCACTGGTGCAGAGATATCAGTATCCTAAAAGAATGCTCACATCCTTCATTTCTTCCTTTCAACCCCATCATTCTCCAGTGACTCAGTTTGCTCCACTCGTAACATTTTTCCAACAATAATGAAATTTATGCTGTCTTCATTATCCTTCAATTTGCTGTACATCCTAAATAGCACTCTTGGAAACTGATACAGGGAGTGTGCTGCTGTCATTTGAAAGCAAGAAATTATTAAGGGACCTAGAGCCAACCCTCAGATCTCCTTGGCTTAGCACAGCCAAAATGCGACAAAGGAAGGATTACATTTGGAAAAGGGAACACAGAAATCACTCCTACAACCTATGACACTAAGCTCCAAAGACCTTCAAACACTTCCATACACGAGAACGTGCCCCATGTTGTGCAGGCACACAGGCATGCATTTTGTGAGGTCGTGGTAAGAGTTACATGCATAATTCAAAGAAATATGGATGGATTCTTGCAAATGCATGTGGTAGATTGGCTTTCTGACTTGTTGCCCACGCCAGAGCTTTGGTTTCTTTGCACTGCCCATTTTACCATTCATTGCTTGAGATGGTGGAATTTCACTTTGATCTCAGAAAGGACTGGTGAGCTATGGTGCTTTTTCATCATGAGAGCTCTGTGCATCAGCTTGACAACAATAAGCCAGAATATAAAAAGATATAAAAAGATCCCGAAAGCGCAGCTGATTCTAGGTGCACTCATTCAGCAAAACATTTTATGATGCTGCATGTGAAGGACATTGTGTGAAATTAATTGTAAGACATTTAATTAGCTCTCTGTCTCTTTTTCAGGTCTGCTACATGCATATTTCCTTTCTTCCTGTTCAATTATTCTACATTAGTCTCTTTCAACTCCTTTTTTTTCATTTAGCACTGTAGCTAATTCTGTAGCTGGTTGTTTACTTAGGAAAGTGTAACAGAGGCAATTTGTACAGGAAAAAAACCCCTTTCTGTGCTACAATATGCCTTTCCAGTGGCAGTCACCAGGTACAGACTCTTTCTGCCTCCCCCTGTAGACCCCAAACAGTTAAAATGACCCCTGATGGCACTATATAGGGCACTGTATATGACAACATTAGATAGAACAAGAGGGAAATGGTTTTAAACTAAAACCTGGCAGATTTAGACTAGATATAAGGAAGAAATTTTTTACAGTGAGGGTGGTGAAACCCTGGCCCAGGTTGCCCAGAGAGGTGGTAGAAGCCCCATCCCTGGAAACATGCAAGGTCAGGTTGGACGGGGCTCTGAGTGACCTGATCTGGTTGAAGATGTCCCTGCTCACTGCAGGAGGCTGGACTAGATGATCTTGAAAGGTCCCTTCCAACCCAACCCAAACCATTCCATGATTCTATGATTCTATATGAAGCAGGGCAGCAAACTAGCTTGGATCTGTGCAAATCCTACATTCTCGGCAGCATTTTAAAATCAGGAGGGGCCAATGTCAATGGCCTTCTATCAAAATGAAAGAATTACATCAGAGACTACACCTTTGGATAGAGAATATGTCTGATTAACTTTCAGCTAAATACCATATGCAGTGCAGCCATATTAATCTGAGTACTTGGGCACTGTATCCTTGTTTGGTTTAGCAGAAGTTCATATTCCTGTGCTGGAATGATTACTATTCTCAGTCCTCATTTTTCAGCTGTACTGTGGTATCTTTCACTAGACAGAAAGACACCTTGGCATAAGCAGAAGCACAAACAGAATCAGTGATAGCATGCAAATGTATATATCACATCCACAAACTGATGGAGAAACTACTGGCAGCAGAAGGACCAGAGGTGGAATAATTCAATGAGTATTTATTTGCTAATCGAGGGGTTTGGATGAGCAAGTTCCAGGAAGGTGGCTGATGAGACGATGTGTGCTACGCAGTCAAGGACAATAATATATTAACTTCAAACATCATGGTCAAGTACTGGTTAGCAAGCATATCCCAATGTCTATAATTATATCCCTAGAAGCAGTCCAACCTGCAACCACCACTGTTGGATGACAATGACATTGAAGACAGACAGTAATATACTGTCTAATGAACTAATGGCAATAAAATCCAAGCAGGTTTGATTTGCATCCACAGTGAAACAGTTCTGCTCCCCTCCCATCTTTCACTCTTTGAAAAATTAACTTTGATGGGACCTTTCCCATTTCTCCTTTCTCTCAGTTTTGCTAGAATTACTTTGAGGCATGGATACTGCCGTACCAACCAGCTGAAGTGACACTTGGTGAGCTCAGATGCAAAGCCAGGCTTCCAAAGTTAGAATTTATGCAGAAGGAGAACAGGTATTTCGAGTTATTTTTGTGAGAATCTTAACTTTGATGTGCACAAATACACAAGTGTATTTGCTGGTGGAGAAGTGAGTCGAGGTAGCAGTACATGAAATTGCTTTAATGCTTTCTCTTCCTTGCCAATAAGAATTAAAGCTTCAGGGCAAAGGTCTGTTCTTCACCCGATTTTATTACATGGCCTGGATTTAATTGTGAGCATCCTTTATCAACTCTGTTCATTCTCTTCATCAAATTCCAGATGCACACATAAGAACACACATTAGTCTTCCCCTGCTATTTCAGCTGTCCCTGAAATACTGAAGCACCAATTTTCAGGGCTGCATCAGTGGCTCCTGAGATGCCAGAGGGCAGCTTAAATGAAGCTGGGTGAAAACATCTCGCCAGTTAAAAAACTGTCACATTATAGCCACATTAAATAAATGTTGATGTGGCTGGAAGAAAGGCATGTCCTAACATCAGGGTGTAGTACAGTGAGGATTTAAAAACACGAAGAAAGGATCTGTTACTGAAAAGTCAGCCTGGGGAAAATGATCACCTATTTTGTTTACCCAGTTTTGCCTACAGATCTGCTTTTTCTTTGCTTATTTATCACTCAGCTCCATTACATATTTCCTTAGTCTTGCTGCCTATATACTATCCAATTGTTTTGGGTTTTTTCTCTCTCTGTGCCCTTACAACCCGCTTTCTGGATCTCCCATCACAGGCTGGGATCAAATAATACTGACAACATGATTTTGTAACACAAAATTTCATAATGAGCTCCTTTCCCTGCACCATTTCAAGCTTATTAATTCAGAAATGGAAGCCTCAGAATAGCACTACTGACAGTTTGTACTGAAAACTGAGGTCAAATACACGAAGAATCTTTATTTATGAGTTCTGGTAAGTGTTAATAAGCATAGTCTAAACCTCAAATCCAGAATGTAAAGAGAGCATTTGTAAAACATAAATACTCTTGGTCAGTGACGCTGAATGTGGTACGAACGTTACTGTAAGAGATCAGCTTGTCAGTTTGGGTCAGAGCCAACTGGATTCAAAGGATGGTTTCCTGTCATCTCTGATAGGCTTTGGGATCAAGTCCAACTTGCCTTAAAACAGGCATCTGGCACTTAAATAAACTAAAAGGTTTCTTAGGTTGTGGGTTTCCAGTCAGGCTAGCAGCAATATGTTGTGCAAAGATAAAGCTTTCATGTAATATTCCTGGCTGTAGCTTTGTCCCAAGATGACAAATTGTTTTCAAATAGACTCATACGATCTAATTCTATTACAGATGCTCTGTGCATGTTTTATGATTGGTCTTTCTACTTCTTTAAACTCCTTCAGGAAGCATATTTTCTATTAAGTTTAAAAGAAAAGGACAAAATAAGTTCACTTTAAAAAAATAAAATAAGGAAAAAGAAGCAGAAAATAACAGAAAATTACATAACTTGTAGTATGTCAGAGTAATTATCTGGTGAAGGAAGAGATAAAACCTGTTCCAAAGCAAGCTTGGGTAGGTGCGAGAAGATCACCCCAGTATGAAATGAGCCCTTGTTTTATTTACAGAAGTGCCTCATCAGAAATATGTTTGTTCAGTTGAAATCTGGTTTCTGCTCAATCCTTGGAAAACTAACCAAGTATTTGCACAACCTGACTGGCACAGATGTTCATCTTGGCCATGCAAGAGAAGGTTGTCAACCATGCTATAATATACGTCGTCTTGGCTGACTTGATAATCAGACCCTCCTACAGGTTGAGAGGATCTTGACAAGACCCTCCTGGCATTGCTCTTCCATCATGCTCTGCCAACTTCAGGGGTTGGTTCAATTCAAACAGTTCCTCAGCTGCTGCTCTTTCATTAGGAATAAAATGGCACAGCTTTGGTAAGGGAGGGATCAAGCCCTCCACTGCCAAGAGGCTCTCATCTTAGTTCGTGTATCACTAATCTGCACTTACCCTTTTTCATGCACAAAATCCCTGGCACTCAATACCTAGAGGATCTGGTTTTGGCCAAGAATATTATGCAAGGAATTTCATGTGTTAAATTCTCTGGATCGTAGGTAGAAAAGGCAGTCCCTAATATTTTCTCCATTCCATGTATATCTTTGGCTTTCACAGCCTCTTCATTCTTAATGACTCAAATAGTTTCTGTCATGTCTTGTTGATAATATGACTGTGAAAAAACCTCTCTTAATGTTATTAATCTCAGATGCAGAGCCATGTGAGCAGAGCTCTCAGACTTCCCACAGCCTGTTTCAAGAGCCTTCAAAAGCAATTCTGCTGTCACATCTGTCCCACAGACCAGGCTACAAATATGAGAGCAAAATGTCAAGTTCACATTAATATGCAAAGGGACTTACTGCAAATTATATATACTACTGTTAGGTATGCAATTACCAACTATTAGTATATCAAAGACACCCGTAACTACTTCAGCTTTAATTATATTGATTAAACAACACAGTCACAAAGCAAAAGGAGTTAATCAATTGCTCAGCACAGTGAAAAGCTCTTCCTTCATCTCAGCAAGTTCTGTAGATGTAATTATAAAGCTGCAGGTTGGCCCATAGTGCCCAGACCGTGTTAGGGCAATGGGCTGCCCTTTGCAATTCCTGCCATCTATCAGGCTTGTCTCCCCATGTTCTTGCCTCTCCCAGATTTGTAGTGACATCCACAGCAGGAGTTGCTGGACCCTTGAGCTTTCTGCCGTTCACTCACTCCTTCTGATGTGAATTGGATGCATTGGGCAATTCTGGAGGAGGGTGGAGGTCAGGGAAGCAATTAGCAATGGACTCACTACAAGGGTGAAACCATTTAATCTCAAGCAGCTCTGTGGAGGCAGCTGAGGGAGCACTTTCTTGAGCAAGGCTCTTTCTTACTGCTTCCTTTTGGAAGGAGGGTAAGGGTGAACTGGGATATTTGAGGGGGGGTTTTGTTGCTTTCTGTCTCTTCAGCCACTCTTTTCAGCAGTGGCAGGATGTATGATATATAGCAAGGGTGGAAATGTATGAAATTATATAAGTGGGAAAAAGAGGTCAAGCCAATGATTTATTTGGAAGGAATGAAAGCTCTCTGAGTTGTTGTATCTTTTCTCAGCATCTTTCCTTGCTTGAATCTTTCAGTTAAATGGCCAGTTCCCCTGGCACTATTTCTCCTTCCCTACTCCTGGAGAGGAGGTTTTTTCTAGTAATGGGCTGTTTTCTGGGGTTTGTATTGGCTCTACTCAGTGTGAAACTGGTGTCTGCCTCAGGGATAGAAACACCACTGGTGCCTGTGGGAAGCAGAGCCATGAAATGTGCACGAGCCATGGACTTATGATGTCTCTATCCTGGCACACTTGCTTACTGAGAAATGCTGGAAAAATGTTGATGCTATGGACATCTACCTGCTGGTAGAAGCTATTCCTCACAAGTATTATTTAGTTTACTATGGCACCTAGAGACAACAGCAAAGGCAGGGTGCCTCTGGGTTTGATGTTGCTCTAACCTGAACAGTCCCTCACCTACATTTGGGTTTCATTGTCCCTTAGATCTTGAGATCCAGGAGCATCAGATCAAAAGTTTCATTTTGGGCTCCTCACTGTGACAGGCAGGTGATTTTTCTCCTTCCATGGTTTGAAGATAAGTCCATTTTTTTTCTCAAGTATCAGCATAACTTTTATTGAGTTTTCATAATAAAGATTCTATTGTTTAGTCAGTTTTATTGTTTCTAGAAAATGAATGATTGTCAGTGCTGCTGTGGACTGGTATTTTCTCTGGATTTGAATTGAATGAAAAGTCTAAATTAACAGTCTGCAATAAAAATGAAGAGATGGCAGCAGCTGTCATAAATTTGTCTCTCTGTAGAAAGAAAAGTAGAGTTTGCTGCTGATTTGCAGATGGTAGATCTGGGTCTCAGACCAGTGTACATTATGCCAAATGGAGTTACACTGAGGTCCAATGAATGGAAGAGCTGTAACTACATTGTCGAGAGGACAATCCTCTATTACAATCAAAAAATAACCAGCCAAATTATTTCCACCTGGCTATTTCTTATGGCTCATAGTATGGCCTTATTCTCAGGAGAACGGGATGAGAGAGGACAGTCTGTATGACTCTAGGAGAATGCTTGGAACCATTTCCCAGACACAGAGCATCATTTTGCATTGGCTACTTTGTCAGCAGACCCAAGGCAGATGGAGGAAATTCCCCCCTCACAGAGGGATGTAACAGTGTCATAGCAATAATGACTTGCAGTGACGTGCAAGACAGGGAGCAGAAAATTGCCAAAACCCAGAGGTCTTTTACTGTGAGCACCCTGGGGAGACAGGGGTAACGCAGAACCTGTCCCAGACAGTGGGGACAGGGCCTTGATGAGCAATCCAGACTCTGCAATTCTAAATTCAGTGGGACATGTGGGGATGGAAAACAGAGGCAATGCCAAAGCACTCAAATTTTCCAGATAGAGTTGTCTCTCTGCCTAAACTTATTTCCAGAGAAAAAGGAAATATGGGATTGGACAAGCTATTGACAGAGCTTGGGATTCAGAAGAGCCATGTGATGTGTCAGTGTTTTTTACCATGACTACAACAGAAAAAGTTCATCTTCCTCTCCTTGCCTGCAATGTGAGTTTGTCATTTCCTCTGCCTAGGAAAGAAAAGGGTGGAGGGGGGAAGAAAAAAATAAGACAGAAAGCTAGAAAAGCTGTTCTGCTGTTGTAGCCCATCTCATAAAACATCGTATCTGATGTGATAGCTTGGAGTGAAAGTGGGTCACTCTGATACAGCAAGTGACTTTAATTAAACTTCTTGTCAGGACCCATGAAGGAACTGTGTTCACACCTCTAATTTAATTTTTTTGGGGTGGTTGCATGTGGCCACAGGATCTCCCATTCTTCCTCTCCTCGGCTGGCATCTTCTGTGTCCTCCACTCCCACTGACCCAGTCCATTTTCCTATAAAAGCTGTGAAGAGTGAAGCTTCTTGAGCTCCCTGGCAGAGGGCTGGATTGGTGGCATTTTGAGGATTCCCCTCTGACAATCCTTCTTCACTTGCTGCTCTTCTCATAGATGGTTAAGAGAGGACAGGGTGGCACAGAAGCAACCAGCCACCCAGCAGATTCTAGTAGGTGCCTATATTAAGCCTGCAAGCAATAGACAGCCTCTATACATTGGTTTGGGGAGATTTTGGTGGAGAATGAGAGCTTTTAAGTAATCCCTCTGCAAAATTTGGCAAGATAATGCATCCTGGTACGAAATCCTGAGTTGGGTGATGGTACAGAATCCTGAGTTGAGTGACGGTGCCTCCTACATCACGTTGCATTAGATCAAGCTCAGCAGCAGGACAGTGTATCACACAGCATCACGGTGTATGAACTTGAATTTGTACTTGGTCTATGTGCATCATGTGATAATGGTTTGCTGTCAGCAAAGATTGTTTGGAAAAGGAAGACTATTAATGTAGACATAATGAAAACAGAGAGAGTGGGAATAATTACATTTCCTAGTTCTTGTTAGAGGTCTGCTGGGGCTCAGGGAGTGGCCTGCACAGCCTGAATATGGTGAATAAAAAGAAGCAACTAAGGGAATTCAGAACAGGCAGGGAAAAGAAGTATTGCTGCAGAAGTTGAGACCAGATGGACAACTGCTTTTCTTTTTAAATTACAAAGGATTCTACTTTTTTTCTTTTTTTTGTCTGAAAGTATATGCCACCAAGTAAATAACTATTCACAGAGATGCTCTTTGGAAATAGCCTCATTTAGGAGCTCTGTCCCTGATAACAGACAAGCATTTATTGCGTTTATAGGAAGAACAAGGTATTTCTTGGGAAAGATCTAAAGTTTCAGCCACCTTATTTCTGTCTTGAAGCTTCTCATCAAAGGAATAAAACTTGATTTAGCACTGGATCGCTATCTATGACTCACCTGTAATTTAGCCATCACTGATTTAGAGAGACATCAAGCATAAATGGACATGGAGTAAAAGCCAATGTGCAATTGATATTTTTCTCTGAGAGATAATAATTTATAATACCAAAAACAGGACACAGCTGATTTTAAAGTGATCTCACTCTTGGAGAAGCAGAGAAAAACTTAATAAACTGTAACTTCGGCAGATATATTTTCAACATATATATTCAGAAGACCCTGGAGGAACAGAGAAAATAGAACAGGTTTTTAGGATACCACCTAACAAGTGAGCCTTGCGGTCAAGATATTAGACTGTGAGTTAGAAGATTATGCTTTAGTTCCTGGCTCTGTCAGAAATGCTCCCTGTGACCTTTAATATCTCATTTATTCTCCTGCTGTCTCCAAAATAAATAGCATTTTAATTTTATTGTTAAAGAAAAATCTTAATATTGTTGCCCAGCCTCTGAAGGGTACTGCAGTGACAAATGCATTCATGCCTCTAAGGCACACAAGTAATGCCACGTCTACAGCCTTATTAGACCCAAGACAGACGCTTCATGCTTTGGCCCATCACTCACCTATGGGTCACCAAGTCAGTGCATACCCTATAAATGGAAGTGACAGTCACACAACAAATTGCAGGGCTGTTGGGAGAAATGGATGTCCTGTGCTTTTGACCCCATCACCTGCCCTCTGCCCACAAATGCATTTATTCCATCCTTCCCCATCTTTGCAAGCTCCAACCTGCCAGCATTTGACAACTGAATCTCAGCTTTGATGGGAAATATTCAGAGAATTTGTGAGAGCTGCAAGAGGGGCACTATTCTAATTCAACAGTGCTCAGCTATCAGTGTAGCAGGGTGGGAAATGTCTCCCATCTTCTCTTTAACTATCAAAATTATTGCTTTGCATCTAAAGAATATTCAGATGAAAATCCTGCAGTCACCAACAACCAATTTCATTTCCATTCTCATGGAATAAGTTACTATATATAATCAATAAACAGAGGGAGAGTGTAATAATTCTGGAGATAAATGTTGTTCAAAAAGAACTCAAGTGGACTCAAGTGGAATAATACAGCACCAAAAGATCACTGTGTTTACCCTCATCACCTGCTATTTGTAGCATCAGCCATATTACCCTAAGGCAGTCCTGCCAGGATCAATGATACCTTTAATTAATCCAGCCAAGATGAAACAAATGAAAGAAATCTCTGCATTCAATATTTTCTTTGCACTTTGTGTATCCCATTAAAATGAACCTTGGGGAAGGCAGTGTAATTAGGCATTTTGGTACCCAGACATCCATCTGCACTCCCTGCACTTCCCTTCCAAGCTCCTTACAAGCCACCCTGCGATGGGCAAGAGTTGTCTGCATCACAGAAGCTGTATTCATGCTCTTTCATGGATCTCACACTTTTAGGTTCTGGCCTTTTAAGAGCCTGATCAGTGACAAAGATTTTACCAGCCCTATGAAAAGAGCTGACCTCCATCAAATATGGGGTGTCATACCCCTCCTATGAGGATATTTGCTTGTGTGCACTCAGTGCCCAGTCTCTGCTTCAGTTCCTCTGAAGCAATCTAATGAAACATATTAATCTCTGTGTCTCTAGTCCTTAGCTTTTATTTTTAATTATCTCCTTTGCGTTGGACATAGAAGGCTTGAGAAATGAAGCCACCAGGGGCCAAAATTTAATTTGAGTGGATCATGCACCTAAACAGACCTGATAAGCCAGTGTGTTGGGAACACTACCAGCCTGGAGACAATGCTGCAGATGGCTGCATGACCTCAGGTAGATCAGATTGTTATTAAACATGATCTCAGAGCAGTTAATTCTTCAGAAACTAGAAGTTTATTAGGCTCTATATTGACATTCCAATCTCCAGCAGTTGACAGAACAAGCACAAATTCATCTTCTGGCTGACTGGGCAACCCTCTGCTCCCCTCATGCTGACAGATCTCAGTTGAAGCACATTTTCTGTTTTCTTGGCAGGTAAGTCAAGGATTTTTGCCATGTGAGCTGTCTCAGGCCAAATTAATTCACTGCCACATACACACATGCCCAGCTCAGGACACTGGGTCCATTATCTGGGTGTCAGGAAGCACATGCTAACTGATGGGATCTCCAAACCCAGGTGACCCTATTACACACCTCCAAAGTGAAAGAGTGATTCCAGTCCTGTCCAGCTGTGGGCACTGAAAAATCAAAGAATTTTATTCAGTTTTGTTTATGCACATATATATATGGACATAGATTTCCACACAAGCAGATACATGCACGTCCGCAGGTGTTTGTGTGTGTCTGTTGGAGAACATCCAGCCAAACGACCCAAGCAGAAAAGAGAGCACGACATTAAAGTGGGTTGGATTATGAGGAAATACTGCTCAATGTGCATAGTTGAAAGAAAAAAATTGAGTCATAGAAAGCATTTTCCCGACTGATCCTGCATCCCCAAATGCCTTTCCCTTTACTCAAGTGACTTTTTTTACACTATATTTGGAATCGTTGATGATTTCTAATGATTTTCTGCATGCCCATGAAGGATACGGATGGACTCGGTTCTTCTGTACCATGGGGCTTCATGAATGGTACAACTAAGACCTTTCAGATAGCTCAGATGGCTACAGGTGACACACAGATTACCCAGGGTAATGGCAATTCAGAGTCTGAGGGGCTTAAGGAGTTTCTCTGCTTTTAGATAAGATAATGTTTAGCCAGAAGTAGCACCCTGTGCTTGTTACAAAGCACAGTTTAACAAACTGCATCTTGAAAAACCTCTTGCCATTGCCACTTCACACCTCACTTTCCTGTTGTAGAAAGTCATTATATGAAGCAGAGCTCTCTCCAGCTCCTTGGGTTTCTGTGCTTTCTCAATAGTAGGCAGAAAGGCAGATCTCACTGGAGACTGCACACACAGGAGGTCCAGACAAAGGTTTGCTCACCAAGGGAACTCCCTGCTGTGTTTCTGTGGTGTTCACTGGAAATTTGTGTCTCTTCTTCAGAAATTAATGTCAAAGCAGATGCAAGACAGACATCAACCTCTTCTCATCCTAATGGAAAGAACTCTGCAAAGCTGTGAATACTGGCTAATCACACCAGTGAAAAGGGCAGCAATTAATTAGGTAACCCATTAATTATTAACACAGTATTTGTTCCTTCATTTTTCTGAGGAAATGCAGGAAAACACTAAAATAAAAATCAAAATGCATGATAAAGGCAATCCCTAAGTGTGTATTTATTGACACTTACTTTTTCAATTGCATAAAGCTGCCACCTGTAAGAAATAAAGTCCTTGTTTGACTCTCATCTCACACGATGTGCAGCGGGATCCCCATCCTGCTGAATGTGGATGTCTGGCAGCCACTGAAGCTGGTTCCACTTCTAAACACCTGCTGGTGGTTGCAACAGCTTCATCTGCAGGATTCTTGGCTGGCTGTTTGGCTGGGTTTTTAAAACTTGTCATCCCTGTGAGATGAGGATGGTCCCATCCTGCCATCACCATCTGTCTGAGGCTCCAAGACTTGGTTGTCCATTCTTCTGCTTCTCACGGCAAAAATCTGTTCAACTCAGTCAATTTGCATCATTCCTGCATTCCCCATGAGTCTCATAGTAATGGGCACTGCACAAACTTCTGCTGAGAGGTAGTGTCACCACAATCAGGAATGAACTTCTTAGCACCAATGTAGACTTAACAAGTAGGCTTTCTTTATTGCAGTGCAAGATGCATGGGATCATTCCACCTATCATATATGCTGACTCACTACAAAAGCTTTATACTATCAAAACATGCATATTCATTACTTTTCCAAGAAATTATTAATATATTCATTACATTTCCAAAAAAATTATTATCATATTCATTACATATCAAATAACTCGTTAATATATGTAAATATCCTTTTCGTATGCATACTGAAGTCTTCTCCAGTCTCTTCAGGGGTCCTTGGGTGGTCATCAAAACTTTTCTCACTGTGCCCTTTAGCTGAACTTTTCTTTTGCTCATGCTTAGTTCATCTTTTGGCCCATTTACAACACTTCTGTCTCCACAAAACTTGTTTATTTGCACATTGCTACCTTATCTACCCTATTGCAAAGATTCAGCATCTCAAAGTTCCTCTTTATTTTAGACTACAAACTTGACTTGGCCTAGCTGACATGTCACATTGTTTAAGCTGAAGGGTATGTTCTTTCGGAATGGTATCAGCAGCACCTGCTGAAAAAAAAAACGTTGCAAGCTAAAGGGAGATGGTAGGTAGGAAGAATCATTATCTTAATTTTGTCCATCACCCAAGCCTTGTAATCAAGGTAGGTTTAGTTTTATTTGTGAGGACAAAGTCAATAAAGCAAAAGCACAGCGCTGGGTGCTTCACCCAAGTCAGAGGCACACCGGGAAAGAGACGTTAACACTTTATATACATTTAGGATTGCATTAGTCACATACATATTCATTTTAAGGTTGGGTTATTATAATTAGTCTTTAAAGAAAGAAAAAGGGCAGGGTTATCCTAGTTATTTGAGGGGGACTTATTAAGATAAAATCTTATCTTTTCCTGCATATGCACTACTACCCAGTGGTCGTGGGAAAGGTCCTTGGCAGGAAGGCTCACAGTCTTCTTCAGAGGACCTCTTCATCCCTGATGAAGGGGTTATCTGACCTCCAGACCGCTGGTTTGGTTCTCTCCAGATGGTGGGTACAGTGGTGTTCATATCTCTACAGTTCCTCAACTTCCCCCCTTTGTTCCCCCAGGATTGGTTATTTCAGGCTGCTTCATCAAATTCCCCATATGTCAGCAAAGGAAAGAATTATTATGGCGAAAGCCAACAACACTCTCCCCATTTCTCACAGTGGACAACTAGAAATAAGGTCTACAACTTCACTCAAGTTTAAGAATTAAGCTTAAGGCTAACCCATTTCTTGAATCCCAGCCCAGGATCTTAACTGAAACCCATTTTCTGAGCTATGGTTGTGAAGGGATAATTTAAAAAATAGCCTTATGTGAACTTCATCATTTTGGATCCCATTCTGTTACCTTTCCCCAGACGGGACAACATTTAGCTCTGCAATTCATCTCACTTAAACCCTGGGAACTCTATGGAAAGAGCAAGTCACTAATCAACTCCAGAGCAGACAGAATCTGGCCTTTAGAAGGGGACGGAGTGAAAATGGGAAAGCAGAGGATCTCTAGGGAGTTTAAAGTGTCTGTCAAACACACACCAAAGCTCCAGTTAAGTGGGCTGTAGAAAGTTTAATCGGATGGCATTATCCCAAACTGAATTCATTTGCTAGTGTATAATGTTAATGAACCTCGGCTGCTCTGGCTGAAAATAGAGCATGAATGTGCATTATTTTGAGTGCATGCATTAGCCACCGCTAGTTCCTTAATTAGTTTTTCAAAGACTGTGTCTGAATAGAAAGGTTATGGAATAACAAGTGATAATGGACTCTTTATTTTATTTGGTGCTCTTTCCTAATTTATGGGACATTAAAAGAATGGGAAAGAGAAATAATGTCTTTTCGTCAGAGGTATCCATGTTGTGGGCAAAACAAAGCATGTATGTTTTTTTCCACAAATGATCTGACGCTCTCAGATCCAGACAAGTTCAGCTTTGATGGAACTTCCTTTTCAAGGGACAATTTGCCTGCCAAAAAGCAGTGTACTTTTCATGAAGCCTTTGGAACCTGCCAGCTTTGGTGTAATCCACTTGACTGATGCTCCAGTTCTCTTTAAAGAGCAGATCTGCATCTAAACTGCTTCAGATGCAAGGACAAAGGAAACAGTGAAATTCCAAGAACTGAAAGCCATCAAGGCACTGGCAAACGCATTGATGTCCATGAAAAGAAATGGATCTGGAGCTACAGGGCAGGCTTTCATGGGGAGAGAGGGCTAATTGATGGGAACACAAAAAAGGCCATGGACCTGGACAAAGAGAGTGTCAGATTTCCTGTAGAAAATGGGAACAGCTTTTGAAAGATATTTTTTTACTAGTAAAGGCCTTTGCATTTTTTTAAGCCAGATTATGTAGCTGTGCTCACAAAAACAGAGACAATGACCTACCTGAAGCCATAGACCCAAACTCTTACCTCCGAGCAATCTCCTGACAAAAGGACTGAAAGACACACCTCTTCTTTCCTGTCTCCTAATAGGGAACCTCATATACATCCTTTATATCCACAGGCAAAGGAGAGATCACCCTTACCCTGACATCCATTTAAAATTTTTGAAAATCCTTTTTGATATTAAAAAAACCCAACAACACAACAAACAATTCCCAGACTGTGTCTCAGACTCATGAAAAGTTGGATGGTACCTTATAAAATAACACAACGATCATTAGCTTCCACTGACACAGCTTATGGCTTGATAATAAATGACTTAATAAAATAGTAGTAGCCATTTCTGTTGGCATAGACCTCTTTTCTGCATGAGAGACCCTTGAGGACATTCTTGTGCTAGAAATAAGTGAAATTCAGACCCATTCCCTCTGGTATGTCAAAGCTGTTCCATTCACACCCATTTCCTTCACCCTCATATATAACCTCTTTTACCTTCACTCCTTTTGTTATCACTTCCTTATTATGAACTCTTGATGAAATAAACTGTGTTTTGACTGAACACATACCAAAAAAATGTAAATTCCTATGTTTATTCCACATAATTGTGTCACATCATAATTGTGCAAGGCTTGATTTTGCTTGTAAGGGATCCATTTGCACACAAAGACTCTCTGTGCCTCAGCTATTTTCCTTTCCTCTATTGCCTAGAATAAAATGTAAACACCACAGTCCCTGCACGGTTGTGCATTTCATTGTATCTCATTTCCATATTTTGGGTTTGCTAACAAGTCATGCTCTGTGATTTATAGCAAAAGAAAAAAAAAAAGAGAGAGAGAGAGACTAATCTGTCAGCCCTGTCATTGAAAAACTGACACATTATAATGTCTGGAGAATTGCCCCTAATCAAACAATTAGTTAAATTGCAGTGTATTTAATTATTGGTAAACTTTCCAGATACAGTAGCACACAGCAGTCAAAACCCCTTCAGAAATCATTTTTCCTCGGAAAGCTGTTTTCTTGCGTCAGGATCATCTTTGTCATGTTCAAACTTCCCACCCTGGATTAATAGAATCTTTAATGTAGACAAGAATTACTATATTATTTGCAAACTTATTCAACAAATGCTGATGCCATGATGAATACAAGCAGTATTTTCCTGGAAGTCTGGGATATAAATTAAACCCTGAGGGAGACTAATATCATTCCAAGCTGTCCTGAAGGGACAGTGCAGCTTACTTAGATGCTCTTTCATTTCAACCAGAAATTTAATTTTCCAGAACACTAGAACCAATGTCTGACAAAAGCTTTATACAAACTGGGTTTTTTTCAGTTCCTGTGAAGGATTCCTTTCCAAAGAACCTGCTTTTTCCACCAAAAATCTTTCTGACCAGCTCCTGCTTCATGTCCCAAACACATTTAGAGAAGGGAGGGGATGCACAGTATTGTCCACCAGAGAAAACAACATCTGCAGCTGTATCTATCCAGCAGAAACTACCAGATTTAAGCATGAAGAGCCCTGCCACAGGCTTGCATCCTTGCTCTCGTGGTTAGAAAAGAAGCCTTTTTAGCAGCTGCCAGAAGATGGGTATATTACTGCAGACAGAAGCTCATGAGCCTTTCACTCCTAATTCAGGACTTTAATAGAAGAGGGAAGAAGAAAGGTTGGAAATGGGAGATAAAATGAAAATCCCTTCTTAAATTCAAGTGATTAACAGACAACATTTTATTGAGGTTTTTCCTGCTTCCACCTGTCAAGTAAAATGCCAGTGGATTGTATCAGATGTCTTCTCCCAGAGTGTAAGGACTGAGAACTGGGAGACACAGATTTAGTACCTGTTCATACTCAGCTACAGAACCTCCTGTGCTGCATTTTTTTGTCTTCTTTTATAGAATCATAGTATCATTTAGATTGGAAAAGACTTTTAAGATCATCGAGTCCAACCATAAACCAAACACTGCTGAGTCCACCATTAAACCATGTCCCTAAGCACCACATCTACAGGTCTTTTAAATACCACCAGGGAAGGTGACTCCACCACTTCCCTGGGCAGCCTGTTCCAATGCTTGACGACCCTTTTGGTGAAGAAGTTTTTCCTCATATCCAATCTAAACCTCCCCTGGTGCAACTTGAGGCCATTTCTTCTTCTATCACTTGTTACTTGGGAAAAGAGACCAACATCCACCTAGATACAACCTTCTTTCAGGTAGTTGTAAAGAGCAAGGCAGCCTCTCCTCAGCCTCCTTTTCTTCAAGCTAAACAATTCCAGCTCCTTCAACCACCCCTCACAGGACTTGTGCTCCAGACCCTTCACCAGCTTCATTGCCCATCTTTGGATGAACAATGTTTTTCCTGTAGTCAGGGGCACAAAACTGTAGGGAACAACTGGCAGAGGAAGTCTGGAATTGCCCAAAATCCTCTTTGAGGGTGACCATGGTGGGCCAGCTCTTCCATCTCTGATACCTGGTGTATACTTGGTTCTTGGTTGCTGTCCCAGAGGCACAAGACCCAGCACCTAAAAGTCGAAGCCAGACACTGTGAAAGAGTAAATAAGATCTTGTTATCTTTCAATCAACATTGAGTTTCTTCCTAGCCATGTGTCAGTCAAACATAAATGGGTCAAATGCAAGGAAAATGGGTGAAATTTCATGTTTGTGACATATCTGAAGGATAGGATTTGATGTTCCTTCTGGCTTTAAGCTCAATCGGGTTGTACTCCAGTACTAAGACTATAAGGTAGTCCTTGGTCAAATCTTTTCTATTATTTCATGTAATACCATGATGGTGTGCAAAGGACATGGGGAATTTGTCTTGACAGAGGAATTCAGTCCCTCTGCATCCTGTCTCTCAGCCCCCTCAGCAATATTTCTTTTCTAGAAAACAAATTTCATTTTCTAAAAACTAACTGCTGGACCTTTTTGGTGTGCTGAGAAGGAAGGAAACGTCTGGAAATTTAATTTAACAAACTTTAAAAGTAAGACTGTTTTTTTTGGGCTGCATGTTCTTACTGGAACACCTCCAACTTCTTACTCAAGGCTCATTTTGTCTCCTCAGGGGAAACGTTATAGCAATATTGATGTCCTGATGGATTAGACAATTTCTTAATAATTAATGACAGTTTCCCTGTGCAGCTTGGTCAGCATCCCACTAAACAGCACAAAACAAAACAGGTAACAACAAAATAGTTCACTGGTAGGAAATGCAGGGCAAGTGCTCTGAGTTTTCTTTAATTTTGCCATGCACCTTCAAATTCTTAGCATGGGAAGCCTGTTTAGGGTTACCACTCATGCTGGTGTTCAGTTTGCAGAAATTGCATACTAATATGAATTAGCCTAGCCCCAGAAAAGGCAAGATAAATGTATTCACATTTATCTAAAAACCTACTACATAATGAGGTTGGTATATCATTAATTCAGGAAGAAACTTAAAAACTGTTTTGATTTCAGAAGAGTTGCTCTTGACACACACCACTGAAAGATCCGTGTGTGGTGTTAAAACAGTCAAAGATATCTCTTTAAAGCTTCTGGAGGGATCCCTCGTGTTTTGTAACATAAAAATTACACCTTAAGTGAACTTCTGAAATCCCTGGCAGAACCAAAAGACCTTACTCTCCTTTCATTTTTACTACTAGAATTACTCACAGTTTATACTGATAAAAGAGATGAGAATAAATAAACCCAGGTTCTGCACTAACACTCTCCAGAGACTCATTAAGCTAATTATTTTTGCTTTTCCACAGGGCCCTGTTTCCATTCCCCCCCCCCTGCCTCTACACCAGCATAGCCAGCCTCAGCAGAGTTTGTTGTATACGCCCAAAGCCAACGTTAAGATAAGTCCTAAGGAGAAGTACAGTATAACTGAAATGCCACACAGTAATCATATTAGTAACACCACCCTTTAGTTTGCTCCCCACGGATATGCAAGGATTGTAATTTATGCAAAGCACTCAGTGGGACCATGTTTCCTCCGAAAATGTTTCTCACAGGAAGCCAAATTACATTTCTCTATTCAACCCAGACTGGTTAAATTTGCGTTTGCAAAATGAGTACCAATTTCTTCATGATTTTTTGCTCCTCAAAGAGAGATTTCTTATAGTACATCACATTTCCATTACATGCACAAATCCCCCACCCAGAATTGTGGCCATTTAGTTACCACAATCTTGTGCTCACAGGCCAGTTACTCATCTAATGGAGAAACAACATATATATAATAAATACTAAACACACAAACCTGGCATGTACCAGAATTGTGGCCATTTAGTTACCACAATCTAATGGAGAAACAACATATATACAATAAATATTAAACACACAAACCTGGCATGTATATATAAATGTTAGTCTGAAATTCAGGATCTACCAGTAATTTTAAAGCAAATAAACAAAGGTGACCTACTTGAGCACATCAGGTCTTCCCTAATTTAGATGATTCTTCCATGATTTTCTCTTTGCCTTAGGTTAGAGTTTAATCTTTGTTACAGGTGTGATTATGGATCTACCCAAGCGACTTCACCAGCTATCACATTGATCCCAGTAAGACGATTTGGACTGTACCAACTTGCCCAATGTGTCATAGTGGATTTGTGACAGAGATGAAAAGGAAATCCATGAGTCCTGATGCACTCCCTGCTGTTCTCCTCCTTACACAACACTTTGTTATGTAAAACTTTTTCTAGAAAAAAAAAAAAATAAAAGGGAGAGGGGGAGAGATAGAAAAAAAATAACATCTTTTTGGTTGTAAGCCAGTTTTCTGTATCAACACGGCTGTAGCGTGTGAAGTGAAGCAAGATTTCCTTATAGCACCATGTGACAAGGCTAATCAAAATAAACATCAAAAAACAAAAAAGAAATTAAGGATGAGGTAGCAGACTGTGGGGAGAGCAGATGGTTATTTAAAATAACAGCAAATTTTCCATGCCGACTGCAACCACAGCTCTTGTCACAAAACATAGTTGTTAAGGGCAAAAGAGAAGGCAGAAAAATCATTGGGGTGTTTTGTGGGGTTGGTGGAGGCAGAAGGATGAAAAAGATATGGGGAAGAGGGTGTTTTCAGCTCTCTGCAAAATCTGCCCCAAATATGGCACTAGAGCCAGAGGCAGGAAAAATAGAAATGCAGTAGGTGGAAAGAATATCATATTGATCACATTTGTCACACAATATAAAAAGTCTCTCACAAGCCCAGGGATCAGACACTGAGCTAAAGGGGAATCTTTTCTCTCCCCAGGAAAAGAAAAGCACAGAATCTGTAGTTTACAGCAGTTTGAAAGCCAGAAAAGAGGGTCCAGACCCTGAGAAAGGAGCTGGGAAACCAGGACGGCACTGACAGTTCAGCTCAAGTCGTGATTCAGCTCCAGCCACGAGCACAGCACCCAGCCCTATGCACAGATCCACGACTTGAGTTCAGACTCATGGGTTTAGCCAAGGGTTTTGCTAATCCTGTCATTTTAAAGGCTCTTACCGTGGGTCAGCCCCCAGGCAGGGCTGTTCCACCACTATATAGTTAATGGTTAATGACTGGACTTGATAATCTTAAAAGTCTTTTCCAATTGAGGCAATTTTGGGATTCTGTATCGCAGAGAGCTGTGCCAAGTTATTTTATTTTAACCTGAGCTCTCAAGGATGGGGCAGCAGCCTTATCTGCCCTCCCAAGTGCTTCCATCCCCTCTGGTGATTGTCAGTCCAGATGGGTGAGCTTCAGCCACACAGCTCAGCGTTACTCTGAGTTATTGCCCCTTGGTTTTGCTGGATACGTAGCAAAGAGAGAGGCAGATTATTGCTAGGCTGCAAATCATATTAAAAAAAACAAGACAGAAGGCAAAGATGGGTGCTTTTATAGACAGACAGGGGCACGAGCCAGTTCACAAACACACTTTGTTGCCCCAGAATTTGTGGGGTGGCTCATAGACTCTGGTTAAAACCAAAGTGCTCACTTAAAGAAGTTACCACCACCTCAAAAGGGCTCCCAGTCATTTGAACAGTCTCAATTCATTTCGTAGATGCCATTCCCTGGGCTGACTCCCTGAAGATAACCCTTGAAATGTGTCTGGTTTGAAAAAAAAAATTAAAAAATAAGCAAACAGTCTCCTCCTGACATGACTGTTGTGACAAATTGAACTGTAGGAACAAAATCTTCTCTCTGTACAAACTGCTTGACAACTGTGTGGGAAGGTGGGTGGGAGCAGGAGGGGACTGCGGCTCAAAGCACCCAAAAAAACTCCATCTTTTTGTACTCCAGCTTGCAGCTGGTGCTGTGGGAAGTGCTCTGGAATAGCAGCCTCCCTCTGCATGTCCCAAATGATGCTACAGCACCAACCTGCCTGCTCTTGGAGACCTGATCTTCAAATGTTCTGCAATCAATAAGAGCTCCAGGTCTGAATAAGAAGGTAACAAAGAGTTTAGCTACATGGTCATCTCTGATCAGGCCATGGTTCACCCCAGACTAGGGAGGACAAGACACTTACTGGAGACCATACCCTGATCACTCCATCCTCCCTAGTCCCATGCTCCCTGTGCCAAAGCCTTCCACACTGATCTCCAAGTCCTTCCTAGCAAACTGTAAAACCATGTGTCTTTCTAGTTCTACAGGAGGGACTCTGGGAAGGAGGGTGGCAGATGTGTCAACTTGCACTGTCATAGCAAAATTAAAAATATGAATTAATCAATATGAAAAAAAATCTTCAGGTTTACAACTACCTGAAAGGAGGTAGTAGCAAGGTGGGTGTGTGTCTGTTCTCCCAAGTAACTAGCGATAGAACAAGAGGAAATGGCCTCAAGTTGTGCCAAGGGAGGTTCAGACTGGATGTCAGGAAAAAATTATTCACTGAAAGGGTTCTCAGGCACTGGAACGGGCTGCCCAGGGAAGTGGTTGAGTCCCCACCCCTGGAGGGATTTAAAAGACAGGTAGATGAGGAGCTCAGAGATATAGTTTAGTAGTGGACAGGTTCAGTTGAACTCAATGATCTCAAAGGTCTTTTCCAAGCAAACCATTCTATGATTCTATGACTAACTCACACTTGTTTCATGCTGACTGGCCACTGCCAAGTGCATTCCCCATGCAGGCAGCACCATGTATACTGGCTGCTTTCAAGGGCACCAGCATGTTCTTTTTTATAAATTGAAAGGTAAATTTGTTACAGGAATCTCTGGTAAAAACAGGAAGATGCTGCTTCTGAGAAAGAGAACATGCTGCCAGCCAGCTGCCAAGCAGCATCTTGGGTATCTCAGATTCAAGGGAGGGCACCTGGGAGCCTCTCTCTGCAATCCCTCTCTGCCCTGGCATGTGCTGTTTGCATTTTGCCCAGTGTTGTCTCTGCTACCTGTGAATTCATTGCTGACCCTCTGGCAAGGATCACCAGCAGATTGCTGTCCTACCACCACCCTTTCCCCTGGGAGCAGCCATCAAAGCGAGGTCAGCCAAGCAATGATATCAACTCCACAAAAGACATAGATGCTTGAATAAATTCACATAAAATACCTGTTTCCTCCTGAGCCACTAACTCTAAACTGCTTTTTACTGCAAATCCCCCTTTAAGGCTGAATAATAAAAATAATAATAAAAAATTGCAGACAAATTGCTTCCTCTCCACAGTTAAAACTTTCAGAAGTGAGCTGTCAGCATGTTGAAAGAATGCAAAGCAGCCGGCTCTGCTCTGTGCTATTAAGTGTTTTTAGCACACTAGACACTTCAGGATCTTGGCACAGTGAGCAATAAAAGCAGAACAAGCATCTTTTCTGTCTCTGCAGAAGAGGGAGAAGCAGAGGGACATATTCTAAAGCCTCAAAAGCTGGAGATGACAGTGACATAGAGGATGCAGCTGTACGCTTTTTTCCCAAGGATGACGGGTTTCCATGGAGTTCACACCACACATCATCTGCTGTTTTGTTGGTCATGTGTGGTACCCACCCTGGTCTGGCCTTCTGGATGTGGGAAACACTGCCAAGCCTGGGTACATTTAAAGATATAGGTAGAGGAACACAGCCCTTTCTCTGACACCTGAGCACTGACTTTGTAATTGTATCTCTCAAAAAGGTGAGAGTTGCCAGGTTGGATCACCCCCAAGGTCCATTTACTCCACTTGCTTTCTCTGACTGTGGCAGCACCAGATGTTCTGCAAGAAAGTGAAACAAAAAAATCCCTTGAGTACTGCAAGCTGGGCAGTGTCCCTATGATCTGGGAAGGCATCATCTGCCTTATTATCTGCACTTTCCTATCCTTCCAGCTGTTTTTCTTCCCTGTCCAATATAACTGTTTGTGTTTTCTATGACTGTGAGAAAGCTTTTCGAGGAGCTATTTCACTCCTTCTGCAAAAAAAAATAGGGTTCGTGAGTTTTCTGTTGAATGGCAGCTTCAGATCTGTTGTGTCAGCTTCTCCTCACTCAGATACATCTCAGTTCTTGTCTCACACAACTTCCTACTTAAAAATACATTTAGCAGCTATCACAGTAACAGAAAGGACAAAAGCAAAGGTTTATTGCCTGCCTACAAACACAGAAATTTTCATCTGTCTACCCTGATAAACTGCTGCAGCTGAATAGCAAATGAAATTAAAGCAATTTTTTGTAATTCTCTTTCTCCTAAGTGATCAACCTGGCAAAAATTAACTGTGTGGATGCTCATAGAATTTAAGATCATGGTCTGCTCAAAGGTGTTTTCTGAAAAGAAAGGAGAGTTTTGCCAAGAGTCTAAACTCCTGGTGACTGGATTTTGTACAAGATCCTTCTGCAGCATCATCTAGATAAATAATAACTCTAAATCTCCTCAGAAGTCATGCAGTTTTGTACTGGCTCTGTACACCCTTTTCTTTAAACTCCCTGATATTATGCAACCATTTTATATCATCCCTCATCAGCACAGTATCTGAAGACCTCATACATAAAATCTGAGAGTGAATGAAAACTTCAGCTAATTCTTTATGTTTCCTGCACATTAGGGTAAAACCTTAGCTTTGAAAGAGGTTTTATATTTTATTTCAATTTAAGATGTGACTATTTCTTCTTCATTTGATATTGTTTGATTAAAAGGGATTTATTGGGTATAAATGTTGTTTTCCTAAAGTTGGGATTCATGGCAGGATAAATCTCATCACTAGCAGACAAAACAAGGAGATTTCCAGGGTTATAACACACAGGTGGGAAAAAGACACTGGTAATCCAGAGCAGAATCCCAAAACCACAACTTGTGAGCACAGTCAGAAGGACTCAGGACATACAGCCATAAGGAAAGCTTTAAGAGAGCTGCCAGTGTTGAACTCCCTCAGGAAGCCCTATCCCTCTGTGTCACAGGCAGATGTGGTGAGTCACCATGCTGCTGCTGGGGAGCTATAGATATATATATATATATATGTATCCTAATACTCAATTTTCTAGTTCCTGCCAGAGCACTTGACTAGAGGTTTTTAGCCTGTTTAATTTAGTTTTGCAAATATATCCTACCTCAGTGGTCTAATGAAACAAAATATTATAGATTTCTTCATTGTCAAAGGCTTTGAAATTCAGCACGGCAGCTTCATTACGGAATCAGTTTAGCAGATTACATTAAAGTCCTTCAGATTTCAAAAATGGACACCTGGTGAGCTTCTGTATTACATTTCCAAAACGTCTTGCATTTAGTAGCATTTTCAATAAGTTTCTTGGCAAATTAATCAGCAGTGTGATTAAATTCTTACTCAGGTACTCTACACGAGGATTCAAGCACCCATGTGAATATGTAATGACACATAAGATCAGACTCACTGTAGAAGCAGAGCATGAACAGTGACTGGCAACGTTTGCTTGGATTTTTTTTCTTTTGAAATTAAAGTTCTTGCCAAGTTTTACTACCCAAAATATCACACACCTATGCCTCTAATATCCCAATAAACATTTGCTCTGCAATACATCCAGACTTGAAGGTTATATTATTCAATATAACACAAGAAGATATAACGGAGGCAACTGTCACGTTTACAGGCTTTGATTTTCTTTTGAAAACCATGTCTTTCCATCTCATGTTTTCTGTGTGCAGGTCCCTGGCTCGCTCAGTGAAGTACCAGCCAGGTGACAGGTAACCTTCAGTTTATTTTCACACAATCTGACCCCAAGCAGACACTTTCCTTGTAAACAGCCTGATCAACAGTCCACAAAATGGGAAGTCTTCACCAATTTCACTAAAACCCAAGCTTTTCCTTTGGAAAACCCTTGCAGCTCTCAGATAAACCAGTTACAAGAAGCTCTGATGCTCTTTTAAATCATGTATCGCATAACAACGGTGAGAACACAGCATCTGCTGTCCATCAGGAAAAGGAGGGGCTGACAGTCACCTCCAAATTCACAAGAGTCCCAGCTGTAGCCACCAGCCAGGGCAAGGTGTGAGGGGCAGGTCTGGAGGCAGGGAGCACAGAACTGCACAGCCTGCTGCTAAATGCAACTCCAGAGGCTGTTTCCAAATGACTGCTAAAGCAACAAAGGGGACTAAAAATAAGTGTTTTGCATGTAAAACATCAATCACAGGCAGTTCCACTTAAATGCTCTGAAACCAACTATTTTCCACTTGTGCTGACAGCCCATAATGACATTTCCTAAAGGATCTTACTCTGCTGCTGACACAGACCAGAAATGAATAGGATGTCCCAATAAAACCAGACATCCAGTGGGTTGCTGGAAATTACTTACACCAAATGTTTCCCTGAACAGCCAGTTCTCCTTCTGCAGAAACTAGAAGTCCACCTCCAGCGTGACTTGGCTACTTCTCTTCTTCTTGCTGTGCTCTTCCACGTGCAGCTCAGAGAAACACAAGAGGATTCAGACAAAAAAAACTCTGACAAACTTAGTCATAGACTTACATTTAAGAATGTGTGGGATTAATTATAGAGGAGAAGTTATACATCAGGAGTCGGAGGTCTGGGGTATTGTGGTGAGAAGAAAATCACTGAGAAATCGTTTTCATTAGAGTGGGGAAGCATAGCGTGTAATCATAATTTTAACTGCACTTCATCAATGCCAGAAAGGTTGACACTAGAACCTCTCTTGTAGCTTCTGTTTTAAGATGTAACCCTGCACTTATCTCAGGGCTGTTGGACAAACCCACCACTGCCATCTTAAAACTACCCCAGCACCATTACTGCTGCTGCTTCTAAACCTCCAACAAAATTGCTTTTTTTTCTGCCAAAGGTGCCTTTTGCTTTCTGAGAAGTTTAAGAAAACTGTACACAGGCTAAAATCCCAAACCAAGCTCACTTTTGAAACTGTTTATTTCTATAGATCAGACATTTTAAACATGTGGTTTGTTGCTTAAAACAGTTTTACTCCAAACACTTCCAGCTATATAAGTGTTATTTCTGTGCCACTATTTCTTCATGGAGGTAGATTTAAGCAGGAGGAATAACATCAGATCTTTTCTGACACTAGAGAAATTTCAGCCCAAACCCAAAATGCCTGATTAAAATCTATTCCAGCAAGAATACAAACCAGAATACAACTCCAGATTATAATCCAGTAAACTAGCCATTTGGATTTGTACCCCAGATTGCCTTTTGCACTTCAGTCTCATCCCTTAAAATCAGTGAACAATTGTATTTGCTGAATATAAGGTGGTCACAGTGGATGGAGACTGAAGATATGTAACAGGGTACACTAAAAAAATCTTTGGATTAACAATTCATGGTTCTCAGAGTGGGGGAGTAGTAACCTGAAAAGATGAAGGTGAAAAGATGAGAGAACTAAAACATTCAGGCTAGAAACCATTACTCCTCTGCTTTGTCATGTACCATAACATCACAGAAGGGACAAGTACAAATAAATTAAAAGATACATAATTGGTATTAGTGGTGCTAATGAGAGAAATGGTGTCACAGAAGGCAAGGAAAGAAATGCTGAAAGAACTTGAAAATGCACTGCATTTCAGGGGTGTAACACAGGTGTAATCCAACCACCCAGTATCATCAGCCGGGCAGCACTTAACTGCTTGACCATTCTTAAAAGGAAAGCACTTTTGCATTACAAAGTCAGAGCTATGTTTAATTACTTGTAAAGTTACACTGAATTTTGAAAGGAAGAAACCATCAGAGTGTACCAAGAAGCCAAGTAATTAGCCTGCAATTATCTTTGGTTGCCCACATTCCCTAAGGTGACCTGAATTAGTAAGTTATGTGAGCTCTGAAGTCTACGTAACCACTGGGTCAAGCCACAAAGATTACAGGGAGTTTTCATTCCGAGGCTGAAGGCAAATCCACAAAAAAACTAATGATTCTGAAGAACATTCAGGTTTCCCATTGTTAGCACCAACGGAGCTTATAAAGCAGAAAAATGACAGCTGCTTCCATCAGACAACATCAATTTGAGATCTGATGCTTGATCCCACTTATCTTAATTATAACCTTTCATTAACCATCTAAAGAGAAAAAACAATTTTAATACAGTATCTCTTGGCAGAAGACTCAATTGAACAGTACACGGAAGAAAAAGTTCAGACTCACAATGCAGTAACAATCATAATGAAAAGCTTTTTCCCTCAGCTGCCCTCTCATTATAACAGGTCACAAAGTTTGAAAATTACGTTCTCTTCAACAATCGGTGACTTTTTGCAATGTAAATAGCAATTGTTGTTCCAAACTGAAAATTAAAATGTAGGGTTTGGTGACAGAAGTAGTTTCATATATTAGGACATATCATGGATATTCATATTACCTCTTAAGAGGGTTTTCAAAATTTTTATTGTCTTCTTTTCTTAGATGTTTGAGGAATTTAAACCTCATGGACAACCCTTGCCCTATTGTGAATCCACTGAAATGAAACTGGTCCCAGTGCTGCCCACTCGGGAGGTTTTCATCTCTCATACACACTGATGGTTGTTTTGCAAGGGAGCTGGATTGGGATATGAAACTGCCCAAAAGAGCAAATTGCTAAGTCTGAGGGTTTGAATTAGCTCTGCCTGTAATGGATTAAAAAAGGATAAACAACAAAAAAAAAGCATTGTGTACAACAAGTACCTATGTGGTATGAATTGATCATCCAGCCCAAACCATATGTTTGTCAACAAACTTCCTATGATGAACATGAATATTACTTGTATTAGAATCAGGAGCTTCAAACAGCCATTGTCAGAACTAATTTTAGAAATTAGTCTGGAAGATAAGTATAAAGACACCTAATCAACAATCCTAGCTAATAAAACTGATTACAAGAGCTCAGTTTTGCATGAGCTCACCTTGATCATAGTGAGAGCAAATAGAAACTGTTCTGAATTTGAACAAATTAGAAACAATCCCATTAGGGCACAGGGAGAAGGTAATATACACATATGAATCGCAGCAATAAAAGATAAAGTGGAAATGAGATAAGATTATTTTCCTTAACAACTTGACTAAGTTGATCCAAGAAGAATATCTTTAAAATTTCAAAGGAGTGAATGCAGCTTATTATGTTCTTGGGTTCCTCTTCCACAACAGGCTGTAGACATGGAGGAACCTTCATCAGCTCTCCCTAACATCCCCATCTGTGTTGAAGATAATTAACACTTCTGCACATGGGTACATAAACAGCTAATCCCTTTTCCAGGGGTGGAAAGATTCCCATTTCACCCCACCTTTGATCATGGAGAATATTCAGATGGAATCAATCAGACACCCCTTCAATGGAGAGAAATTAAATGCATACAGTAGCAAGACTCTTTAAAACAGCTTTGGGAACCGCTATACACAAAATGAGGAGAAACTACCATTTTCTGTCTTGTGCCCATGTTTGAAAGCCACCACAGATCACTTCAGCTGGATGCTGTCAGAAAGGCAGCAGCAGATTAAACGTTGTCCTGTGCAAGAGTAGAGCTTCTGAAATAAGAACATCAAAATCACCTCTGAGAATGAAAGTTTGGCAGGTGCATGAGGACAGCAATCATGTTAGACTCAGGGCTAACTCTACATCTGTGTTTCTATCACTTTCACAGATGAAAAATCCTTCTCATTAAAAACAAAAAAAAAAGAGACTAGTTTAAAGGGGATCATTTAACAAAGGCAGTGAATGACCCAGCATTTTAAATTCACCACAAACATTATTTTTCCACCTTTCATTTTAGGTCTTTCTCTTCTTTGGTTATTGAGCATTTGGTCTCCAGGCTAAGAAATCAAAGGGAGGACAGCAGAACCAGATATAAGGGAAAAATGACAGCATGAGAAAGGCCAGCATAAAAGGGAATTTCTGAGAAACTCAGCTGATGAGTAGTTCTGGTGGAAGGTTCTTGCACTCAACAGAGCTGGATGATTTTGTCCCCTGATCAAGGTCAGGTGGTTCTTCTAAGGTCACACAACTCTTCTTTTAAAAGCATCAAACAAATCATTAGTAGATGCAAGTTCTCTTCTAAACTTACCACAATTGTAAATATTTTCTAGTGGAGATTTAGTCATTCAAAAGAAAAATCGTGGTGATTATGTTTCACATCGCCAACAGTAGAGAGCACTTCAGGTAATAGCTTCCAGGGAGGGGAAATAAAACACTGGGAATAAAGCCATCCTTTTAATCTAGTAAATATTTATTATCATCGCATGAGCAATTCAGAATTCTGGTGTGCAATGTTAATAGGACCCATTATAGTTCACCTGAGCCCCAAATTTCCTACTGCTAAAGCAAAATGGATTTTTTTTTTTTTTTATTCTTATTATTTTCTTAAAGTTCATTGTACTCTACTATATGGTAAGATGTGTATGGATTTCAAATGAACTTTCATCTGCTTCTAACAGTGAATAAGAAAAGAAAAACTTTTGAAAGTCATAAACATACTGTGATAGAATAATTCTTATCCTATTCTTAAATTCTAAATTCTTATTTCTATTATTTTAGGCTTTGATATCTCATAGCAGCAAAGAGAGCTGGGAGAAGAGCTGTGTTCTGAAATATCTGGGGTTAGCTCTGGTGTTTGTTAACTCTGGCAAATATAGATTAAAGACATCAATTTTTCCTTCACAGGTAGACAGTCCCTAAAATACAAAGCACACAGATACCTGATTTGAGGCATGTGAGTTAACGAATCATCCCTCAACCAGGATGAGGGATTATTAATTTGCAGTTAACAAATGCACAGATTCTGCATGAACAAAGGGTCAGTTTTGCTTCTATCTCTTCCAGCCAGATCAAGACACCTTAGCAAATCTAAAAATTAGCCAGTGTGGGAAGATTAGAAAAAAAAAAAGGAGGATTTTTATCTGCCCTAATTCTTTTGACCATGCAGTAGCATCTCTAGTGTGCTAAAGGATCTCCAGGGACTAAGATTCACAGCTAGGTATGAAGTGGTTGGGGAATCCCATTGTTCTGATAGTCCCTGGGATATTTTTAAATTACTTCTCCAGCTCCAAGATCTGTAGCAAATGCTACTTCTTTACCCTGCACTCCTAATGACTTCCTAAGGGCTGATCTAAAGTCTTCTGACGCCAGGAGAAAGACACCCACAGCCATCAGTACATTCCGTATCAGCACCTCCTTGGGACAGTGGAGATCCTTTTCTAATGGGAATGTATGAAAAGTGTGAGCAATTCAGATCATCAGCAGAGACAGTCTTAAGAATGGAATAAGAGTAAGAGATACTTGATAACTCTGACAGGGACTGGAGGATGAGCCAGTAGCATCAGGATGTGTAGGTGGGATCCAAAGCCACCTAAAGCATAATGTGCACCTGAGTATCAAGTCTCTCATGCTTCACCTTCCTCTTCCAATCTATAAAGAAATAGCTAGCGAGCTTTTAAAACTATACCCCCCAACACACATGATAAAACCAATATTTTCTTTAAAAGTTTCTCATCTAGTTAACTGTCAAAGTTACCTATTATGAAAGAAATTGGGGCCTTCCCATCATTTTAAAAATTGCTTAAATTTGATGCTTTACCTCTGATATTGTGTCAAGGAGCATAAAACCAGCATGAATGGCTGAGGTAATTGAGAAAACCTCAACAGGAGGAGAAGTTCTGTCTCTTTCCAAAAAACTTACAGTTGCAGCTTGCTGGGAAAAGCTGTGAAATGTGCTCGCTGGCTTTGCCGCTAATGTGATTATGCAAAGTAGATGATAGTAATAGTGCTGCCCTGCCATCACTTACAATGGCACCTGCTCTCTTTCAATTTCATGTAATTTCCATTGAATTTAGGTCTGTCAGGTTGCCTTGCCACAGGATTCATGTGAAAATGAGATCCTTATTCTAAACAACGGATGCAGTTGAAGAAAAGGGAAGTGTTAAGGCTGCTATCCATTACGTGAAGGGAGGAAGATTATTCCAAAAATGCCAAGAGATAAAATCTATTTAAATACAAGTGCAAGTTTTCAGTTACTTCCTTTCCAGAAAAAATAAAAATAAAAATAAAAATGGGGCCATTCTAAGTAAGAGGTCTGTATGTCCTCAGAATACTCTAACATATGTGTTCAGGTGGGAATTATGATATACATGTTAAATTGCTTACAGACCTGATCCAGCAAAGAATGCATTCTGACAGGAATCTGAGTTGGATTTTGGAGTGAACACTCACTTCTGCTAGCTTGAAATAGCAACTTTGGGGTAAAGGCTACTGAGCAAAATAAATAAGGGATAAAGCAGGACCAGGAATTTAAAGATGAACAGTGATCTTAGCAAAGTAGTAGAGCACATTGGCCAAGTCAGCCTGTATCAATGCACTAGAAATTCCTCCAACACCAGAGTTTAATTATCTGGTCCTCCAAGTAGCAAACAGTGCAGAAGGTGGTAATTAGAATTTTGGTGTGTAGTAGAGAACTGCTGATCTTTTTCAATATCTGTTCTTTCAGTGTGAAACCTGAAGGAAGTTTTGTTTAACAGGGCTGGGAATTGTGCAAAAGTTGGAGCTTGATCATTTTGCATGTTTTTTAATAGATCAATGAAGATAGTTTGATACACACGTGCTTTTCTCCCCATTAAACCTGTCAAGGAGGAAGAACCAAATTTATCCAATTTAGTTTCTCATGAAGGTAACACATAATTTGCTAAACTCCTTAAGCAATAGGTCATTGGTATCATTGACTTTCACATCGACTGATATAATCTCTGTACAGATCATAAAATCACTGAGCTAAGGTATACAATCAGCAATGCATTGAAATAAAAGTCCTGCCTGCTGAATCAGAAAACCAAAAGTGGCTAAGTGTATCAGCCCATAACAAAA
The DNA here is from genome assembly GCF_000700745.2 of Antrostomus carolinensis. NCBI lineage: Eukaryota > Metazoa > Chordata > Aves > Caprimulgiformes > Caprimulgidae > Antrostomus > Antrostomus carolinensis. Next base: position 5,014 of record NW_010325437.1, on the reverse strand, counting down.
AAAACAATGTACATATTACTTTGGTAGTATTGTTAGCTGTGTCTGTTCCTTTTTACAGGAATAAATTTTTTTATACATGTATATTTATATAGTCAAGACAGTGTTGTCTACAGCCTTTCTTTAAACCTGTTTATTTATTTGAGGGGTTTTTTTTTCTCCTGAGACGCCCTAGGCATTCACATGGTGAAAACTGACATTTTGTTGGCTATGAAGATGGAAACACTTCCATGCTTCAGATCTAATCCAAATAGTTTACATCACTGATACAGATATTTTTTTTGTGCTGTTTTAGAAGGAATAAATGGCTTTGAAATATGTGGTGTAAATTACCAAAAAAGTAAGAGTCGCAGGCCTGAAATATACTACTCAACTGTCTCCTGTCTCCTGTTACAGGTGTATCCTAAACTGCCAAATAAATAGAAATAAGAATACAGTCTATATGAAATTCCATGTTCATTGAAATCAATTCCCCTTTGAGTCCAACCCCACTGCCATCAGCAGGGACACCTTCCACTAGATCAGGTTGCTCAAAGGGGAAATGGGTTTAAGCTGAAAGACAGTAGGTTTAGATTAGATATTAGGAAGAAATTATTCACTGTGAGGGTGGTCAGACACTGGAACAGGTTGCCCAAGGAAGTTGTGGCTGCTCCTCCCTGGAAGTGTTCAAGGCCAGGTTGGATGAGGCTTTGAGCAACCTGGTCTAGTGGAAGGGGTCCCTGCTGATGGCAGGGGGGTTGGGACTGGATGATCTTTAAGGTCCCTGCCAACCCAAACTATTCTATGTTTCTATGATTCTAAGATTAATATTTTTGTTTTGAAAAAGGAATTTTTTAAAATGTCCCCAGAAAATAAAATGATGATCTGAACAATTCCAACCACAACACTGAAACTGTCAAGGAAGGGGGAATCCCTTCTAGATTTATGCTGACCAGCTGGGATAGCGTGAGCTCAGTTTGGCAGGCAGTTTTGGCACTATCAATAAAAATCACTTTCAGTAAAACATGCCAAGGTCTTCTAATGTTGGCTTGGGATAGCCAAGCATTCATGAACTGATTCTGGTGTTCACCTTGAACTGGTTCACTCTAAATCCACTGGTTCCTGTTGACGCTTCTCTGTAAGCCTGGGATACAATGGATTTATTAAACTGAAAAATCAATAAGATGGTTTTTCCTTCCCCAATCCCCAGTCTGCACCGGGATACCTTGAAGCATAACAGTAGCAGTAATGAACGCCTCTGTGCATGCTTAGAGCTGATTATTTGCACTGTTTTCAATCTATTTTTCCAAGCCTTGCCATCTGATGCCCATCTAATATGTAGCCTCTCTCTGCTGGGAGAATGAGCAAAACCGATCACAAGGGAAAAGTTCAGTTTAAGAACATATGTCTCAGCAAACAGAACGTATCCTCTGTCTGACAGCTGCTTCCCTCCTTGTTGCTTCACCCTCCTGTCCTTATTTTGAATTAAATTGCATATTTTTACCCTTATGAGAAGCCATGCAGGACAGATCTGAGACTTCAATGTTCTTGTTTAAAATAATCAAAAATACCTTTTTGCTAAGAACTTAGGAAACTGAGAGAAAGCTGGGAAGTATCTCCTTGCCAACCACTGGTAGAGACAATGCTGCCCAAAAGGGCTGTGGGATAAAACTCTTAACAACAAATAGGTTGTACTTTTTGGTTCTTCCTCCTTGGCAGGTTTAAGTGGGAGAAAAGCACAAGTGTATCATATTATCTTCACTGATTTATTAAAAGACATGCAAAATGATCAATTGCTGCCCAAAAGGGCTGTGGGATAAAACTCTAACAACTCTAACAACAAATAGGTTGTTCTTTTTGGTTCTTCCTCCTTGACAGGTTTAAGTGGGAGAAAAGCACAACTGTATCAAACTATCTTCATTGATTTATTAAAAGACATGCAAAATGATCAAGCTCCAACTTTGGCACAATTCTCCATGCAGCCCTGTTAAACAAAACTTCCTTCAGGTTTCACACTGAAAGAACAGATTTTGAAAGTAGAGGTAAAACTCAGAAATCAGATCAGAACTCCTCTTTTCAGGAGGTCCTCATCAGTCAGAAAGGATATTATATTTGGAAACACTGAAACATGTCAAGGCACTGAGATGACTTATCTTGTAGGAGGATTTATGGACCTGAGAGTAATTTGGTGAAGGACTACGTATGTTCTTCTGCATGTAAAAACTATGTATGCAATGAAAATGGTATAACATAGTAGCTAATTACCCAGACTGCCAAAAATTAAACCCAGTTATGGCTAGTGACACACACTCAGCATCAGACAGCAGTGACTGCTGAGCACATCCATCAGGTGTAGCAGGGATCCCTGTCCACAGTCTCCAGCAAACTGCAGTGCTTCTCTTTCTCAGCTTCTCTAGAATAAAGCAGGTAACGTTCTCCAGGAGTCTCAAAAGGTTTCATCCACATACCTAAGAAAAATACTTTTAGATTCTATATCAAAGATGTACTAAAAACCCCAAGCAAAGGTTAAGTGACTGGTTTTAATGCAAAAATTATATACTTTCACAAACGTACATGTGGCATCCCAAAAAATTATCCGGGATTCAGACTGAAGATTTTACTTCGTTAAGGGCACTAACACATGGTGTTCTAAAATCATGACAGAAATAGTTGCAGCCATATTGCTTATCCCAGAAATCCAACGTTTCTAGAGAGAATGCCAAAGGCAGGGTGTACTTCTCAGTCGTTCAGACTGCAATGTCTTATGAAATATCACATCATCTCTCCAAGGGGACATGACCTGATCCAGCAAAGGGCTGAGCACCCTTAGTTGATATAATAGGCAGCCAGATTTCCAAGGTTGAAAGCAACCTAAAGAGTGGGAAGAAAAAGAGAAGATCTAAATAGTGCATGTCTTACACTGCTGGTATCTCCTTAAAACCAAAAGTAAGATTTAAACTTGAACAAGAGGAAGATAAATTTTTCAGAATCTGAAAAAAATCTGTTCAATGAAGGAGGAAAAAAACCTGTAAAATTTAAAGAGAGTAAAATTTAAGTCTGGTCTGAATCCAGGTAGAGGCTGTATGTGGCATCATTACAGGCTCCCATATGTTTCCTAAAGGCATTGAAAGAGACAAGGAAGTTTAGACATAGGGAAATGTAATTATTTGTGATGGAAACAAAATAGCAGCCAGTTTATGCATATACTCTTCCTGTTGAATGAACATTATTCTACTGAATTAAATAATTTTCATATGCTATTGTACTTTCAGAGGTAGCCATATGTTTTTTTCACATTCCGTTTGACACGCTGCTTTTTTTAGTCATCAGAACTTAATGACATAAAAATTGCTATCTGAGTTGACACAGTTATTCCCCCTTGATGACAGTCTTTAAGTAGAAGCATAATGCGACAGATGAGAGTGCTGAAGCTCAGTGTTTCACGCAGGCTTAAAAACAACTTAAAAAAAATGATTCCTGAAAAACTCTGAAAACTATTCTACGGGGGAACAATTTTTCTACTCTGTAATTTATTTGCTTTCCTTTCTTCCTTCATTTTTCTATGCCTAGAAATACATGTATGAAAACAGGAATTTAGTTGTTCAGGAATTCTGCTGTGCGGTCATCACAGGAAATCATAACCCTCTCTTTTGGTAGCAGCTTAAAACTAGGTAGTAGCACAGATTAAATAAACATTGAAAGATTAAACAGGTCTGAGAGCCATACTGGATTTAGGGCTGGATTTAACTGGAAAAGCATGCAGACTCGTATTCAGGATCAGCAAAATCTTGTTGGTACAGTATTTCGTCTCAAAATTAGGAAGGTAGTGGGAAGCCTGAGCTGTGTAAAGGCAGTTTCAGCGTAAGCAGGACACGGGTACAGAGGAGGCAGGAGAAATATTTCTGGAGATTCCTGTAGCCTTGATGTGGAAAAAGTAATTCCAGCAAGATCTCTACCTCTGTGAATGGAAGTCTCACAGAAACAGTTGTTCCTGGAAAATTTCAACAGCATTTAAACCAGAGGGGAGTGAGAGACTCCTTTCCATGCTGAGAGGTCAGCCCAAAAATCCCAGGGAAAGGAGGATTTGTATTCAGACATCCGTACCACCAAACTTCCCAAAGGCTTCACGTGTAAAGCTTTGGGTTCAGCTCATTTCAAATGTTGACTTAATGTTAGATTAATCTGGTTTGGGTATAAGCATTACATCAAGCCCCAAAGAATGGGATCATAGAATCACAGACTGGTTTGGGTGGGAAGGGACCTTAAAGCTCCTCCAGTTCCAACCCCCCTGCCAGCAGCAGGGACACCTTCCACTAGACCAGGTTGCTCAAAGCCTCATCCAACCTGGCGTTAATTCTTCAGGTATCAAAGGTACAGAAGGTTTTCCATTTCAGAAAATTGCATCCTTCCCTTCCTACTTTTTTATTATTTGGATAATCTGCATGAAAATAATGTCATTTTGCTTGTGAGCTTTTGCCCCCACTGCTTTATTATTCACTCAGAACAGTCGTTCTTCGCGTATGACGTCACTGTTATTTGCTATCGAAATAACTTTAATGTCATAAAAAACATTAAGTTTTCAAGCGAGGCGTGAGCAACAGGAGAACCTGATCACCTAAGCAACAGAAGTCTTTGTTTCATGCCTGTGTGTTTAATAATAACAAGGCAAAAGAAACCTGTTACTGGAGGAATGATTTTTTTACGCTTTAAATGACAGGCAAAGCCGGTGGATTCTGCCTTTTTCAAGCATTCCAGGTGTCATTATCTGTTAAACATCAATGTCACGTTGATATAAAATGACCCTGTTGTGACAAGGACTCCATCACTGCCCCAAGAAACCCAAAAGCTTCACAACGGTCGATGAGAAACTCCTCGGGATCACCCTGCAGCTCCGTCCCGGCCGTGAGGGGACGAGCTCCCTGCTCAGCTCACGCTACGAGCGCGGTTCGGCCCAAACCGGAGGGAAAACCCGGGTGTAACCCCCTCTGCTCCAGGACAGAGACCGCAAAGGCCCCTTCCCGCCCGCGGCCCGGCCCGG